>NW_001865087.1:79445-132008 GCF_000002865.3 Monosiga brevicollis MX1
GTGTGTGTGTGTGTGTGTGTGTGTGTGTGTGTGTGTGTGTGTGTGTGTGTGTGTGTGTGTGTGTGTGTGTGTGTGTGTGTGTGTGTGTGTGTGTGTGTGTGTGTGTGTGTGCAAAGAGGTGGTGGAGAAGCAATGCCAAGCTAGCAACCTTGTCCTTCGCCGTGAGTTTTGGTCAGTACGGCCATAAGCACACGGGCACAGTTGAGGATGCAAATAATCTGTTAAGAAAGAGCAGCAAGGGTGTTGCAGGAGCGCCAGTTGAAATGAGGAGGATGGAAACAAAGAGTAATTCAGATCTGAGACCAAGTTCTTTTGGTTTGGAGCGCGAACACACACGCACACACGCACACACACATACACACATACACACATACATACCTTGTCGCGAGGTGAGCGATAAGAATCAATCTTGATGAGTTCAGTTTGAGCCTCTGCCAGGTCAGCTTCATGGTTGGTGACGGCAGCCGAGATTTCGAGGTGCTGGGAGACGGCAAAGAAGAAGGTGACCTTGTGACCATGGCGCACTGCATCCAGTGCATCGAGACGTGATGGCATAAAACTCACCTCGGGTTTGATGAAGGCTAGCATCTTCATGCGATCTGTCAGCGCCTAACGCAGCCCAAAAAAACGAGGGTGAGGAAACGGTTTGATTTTTGTAGCTCGGCAACGCCAGTCAACCTGTCCAACCTGATCTTGATGGACGTCATCCGAGTGTGGGGGTTGAAAGACGTATTGGTAAAGCTTGCTCATGATGTATTTTTCCATGCCTTCGTAACCGTATTCCAGGTCGGCGTCCGTGGCATCGCGCCACAGCTCATGATTGGCCAACTAGCAGGATGAAGGCAACGGGCGAGGGGGAGGCAAGGCAGGAGCACGGGTGAGGTGTGACATAAACATGGGGAGACAAGGTGAAGAGCGTGACGGTGCCGGCGGCTTGAGTTTCGGCGGGGCAAAAGAGCCGCGGCGTGTGAAAGGCAGGGTCGGATTTTTACGGACATCGTGGTTGATCTTGTCGAGAAAGTCGCGGATGGGCTGAACGGCTTCGTCTGGGTTGTGAACGGGTTGAGTGAAGCGGCCGATAAAGTCGCGAATGGGCTTGACGAGGGTACTGGCCGAGGGTTCGCGCATCTTAGCCAGAAAGGCCTGAGGTTTTGAATGCGGCAGGGCGAGTGAGAAGGAAGCGCCTGGCGCTTGAGATGGCGTGTATTCAGAGGCAAGCAAGGAGGAGGTCTGGCAGCGACGAGAGCAACGGAAGACTTATCAACCTGAAAATTGAAGCGTGGGGTGGAATTGTTATCAGGGAGCAGGGAGTTTTGGGCCGGGGTTGGGGGAGCAGCCTCGGGGGCAGGGAGGGTCGAGTTTGAGGTGGAGGATGGAGGTGAATCGTGGGAGGTGGTGAGCGGGGTGGAATCTTGGGGGGCAGCGAGGGAGGTGTCGCTGGCGGCGGCCTCATCTTCAGAAGGGGTGTTACTGCCATCCCGATAACCACCGAGGGAGTGCGGGCTGCGGCTCAGGGCACTGCGGGTGGAGGCGGTATCGCCATGGTGGGCATCGACGCTCTCGCGTTCATCGTTGAGGTCGTTGACGCGGGCGACGCGGTCTGAAAAGCCGGCCGTCGAGGCGGCACCGGAGGAGGCAGCCACGGGTTGGCGTGGTGTGCCGAGCAGATCACCAAATAGATCACTTGTGGCGGCTGTGGAGCTGGGAGTATTGGGGTTGGTTGGTTGATGAGGATTCAAGCCGGTCGAAGAGGCCGGCGAATGCGGGGCAGCGTGAGCCGGGTGAAACTGCTGCTGCTGCTGCTGGGAGGGATGTGATTGGGGGGCCGAGTCGGGGCGTGTGTTGATGTTGGCATTGTTGGCGTTGCTGGCGGGATCCAGGTTGACGTTGGCGGCAGCGGCAGCGGCTCGAGTGTTGGAGTTTGCGAGGGGATCAAAAAGGTCGTAGAGGGCGGCGTTGCTGTTGGTGTTGCTGTTGGCGTAGCTGTTGGAGTTGGAGTTGGAGTTGCCACCACCGTAGCCGGACAGGAGCGACGGGGATGACGGAGGTATGCCCGCCATCTTGTACGGGCTGAATTCGAGTTGGGGTGCCAGATCCAAGCCCGCCAGGCTAAGAACATGAGCGAAGCGCCCGCCGGGGTGAGTGAGGCGAAGGAGCACAGCCGAGAGGGGAGGAGGGGAGATTGAGCACACAGCACACCGCAGAGTAGAGACCTCAGCAGAGGGACAGGGACACATTGAGCACAAAAGCACAAAGCGCAGAACGCAGAGAAGCGGGGACAGAGGTGCAGGAGCACCGAGCACCGAGCACAGAGGGTACAGAAGCATAGAGCACAGAGGATAGAGCGTATAGACAGGGGCACAGCGCACAGAGGGTACAGAGCACCGAGCATACAGAGAGGCACGGCGCACCGAGGGCATACAGCGAGAGGGAGCACGGCACACCGAGGGCATACAGCAAAAGGAAGCACGGCGCACCGAGGGCGCACCGAGGGCACACAGAGAGAGGGAGCACGGCGCACCGAGGGCACAGCGAGGGCGCGCCGAGGGCACACCGCGAGGGCGCACCGCGAGGGGTTCAGGAGCACCGAGCACAGGGCTCACCGAGATCTGAGAAATGAGTGCAGAGATGGAGGTTGAGGTTGAGGCGAAAGCAGAGGGACGAGGCGAGTCTTGGGGTGTGTCCAGAGGTACAGAAGATTGGAGAGTCGACTTACGTTTGTGAGTAAGGCAAAATCAGAGATTTGTGCGTGGCGTTGAGACGTTTTAGAGAGTTTTTGTGGATATCAGAGACACTCAGAGAGGGGATAGAGACAAGATTCGGAGGACGAGCCAGAGGTGGAGACTGTGTCAGTGACCTTTTCCAGAGAAGCATGCTTCTCACACAGAGCTTCTGGTTATATTTTCGTGCAGAATGAGAGATTCGGTTGAAAATGGTTCATATATCAGAGAGACGCGACGTTCACTGACCTCCAACTGTCTGACAATTACAAGCTTGCTGTTGTACCTTTGATACCATATGTGCAAGCGAAATCAGTGAGATTCGCGCTTTTTTTTTACGAGCACTTCATCTGTTACATCCGATGTATACATTAAACGTCGTTCAAGTGTGACACTACAGTAACCTTATACACGATATACCACTCAACGTGTATACCAAAGTCTGACTCGATGTATAATTTTAAATGGGTTTCCTAGTTTAAAAGAAACAAGCAGCGGCGCCGGCGCTCAACGACACAACACACTGACACCGCCACCGCCGACGAGGAGGACGTTCAAGACGGCATCGGACCACCATCGTATCACCGTTTGCACCCGTATGCAGGTGAGAGGGGACATGCTGCCGCACACACACACACACACACACACACACACACACACACACACACACACACGCTCACGCACACGCACACTTAAAAATTAAAACATGCCCAGATGACTGAACTGCTGCTGCTCCTCCTCCTCCAACTGCTGCTGCTGCTGCTGCTTGGGGGTGACCTCCTTTGCTGTTTGCGTGTTGTGCTTGCTTGTTTTGCTTTACCGCTATGATCCACCCCCACCCCCTCTCCTATCGCCGGTTGACCTAGCTGGTGCCACCGCCATGCTCCCGCTTGTTCTCGTTGTTGGCCTGGATCGGACTGACCGATACCAGTGTGCCGCTCCCCTCCGTCCTGAAGCATTGGCACTGTCAAAGACGCCCTTTCCTCTCATCTATCACTCATCACTCGTCCACCTTTTGCTGCGCTAAACAAGAACTGGCAGCAATCTCACTGCGCTCTCTCCATCTCTCCCTCTCTCCCTTCTCCGCTCACTCTCTCGCTCACTCTCCCCCTCCCCCACCACCACCACCACCATTAGCCTGCTTTTACTCCCCCGATGAACCTTTCTTGCCCTCACCACGCTGAACAACCCTGCCATTCTGCTGTCACTTCAACACAGAGCATTGCTCGTTGTAGAGCCAAACTCGCTGGCAACTAGAGCCAATTTCTTCAAGTACTCCGCCTCACCCGCCATCCCCACGACCAACCAAGAATAACCCTAGTCTTGCGTTACACCTCCGCGTTGGTGCACAAGGATGGCATCGCTCGAGGCGTTGTGTCTACAGACCCTGGCCCGGGCCTGGTTGGCCCATCAACGCCAGATTGAACGCGACGGCCGACCTTGCTCCGCCTCTGACCGTCCCCACCAGAGTCACACTGAGGATATTGCTGCCCACCACGGCTACGCGGAACACACAGACGACAATGATGGCATCGAAGATGAGAATCTCGACAGCAAACGCCTGGAAGACCCCGACCATGACCCTGACCCGCTCTCCGTCTCCGTTAAAACTTGGCTCGAGGCTGGAGAACAGCCCAGCATCCTCCGCAGCTTTCACGACCACTGGCTGAAAATCAGCACTCCCGACTCGGCCACGGCCCGCGCTGGCCAAGCTCTTGATCAAATCGCCCTTGCCCCTGCCTGGCTCCAACCCACCCTCGCCATGTATGCCGAAGCCATCGAGGTAACCTTCGTTTTCCCTCCCATATCGCCTTGCTTGGAAATGACAAGCAGAACGCGGCTATTTTTCAACCTCGCCCTGCTTCTCCTGCTCGCGTCTCCGCTTTGGCCTCACGCACATCTGCCCCTCTCTGCTCCAACCAATTACACTCGCAGCGCGAAGAGCTCTATCTTGGAGGACGCATCAGCCGACCACCCTTTCCCACCTTTGTGCGCTCTCAAAACGACGACGGCTCAGCCCGCTGCCAACTTCATGGTGTACGTTCGTCACGTCACCCACCAAGCGCACTCGTGACCCTTTTCTGCTGTACACTCACCGCTGCCCCAACCACCCTGTCTCCTTTGACATCCTAGTTTCTCTGGCAATACGACCTCAGACCTCAAGATTTGGAATTGTTGGTGCAGCATCCCCTCTCCACCTTTATCTGGCGACCTTTGGACACGTGGAGCGAGCCCTTTGAATCGGGCGCCCTGGCTGCCATGCTGTACGACCAGACCACATCGATCCCACCCCGGGCCTCGCCCTTTGTTCTTCGTTTTCTGGACACCACTGTAAACCACACAGCAACCTCTCCCGAACCCGCCCACTCAATGAAGCCCCCTCCCAACTTGGTCGTTCCCATAGGCTGCTCCCCTCGCTTCGTGTCTGCGATATTCGTTGCTACAGCCAGAACCTGCTTTATTCCAATCTACTCCTCTCCCAGGCGTCCCCTTCCATCGAGCAGCTAACGCTCCATGGCCTTCGCTTTGTAAGCCGAGACCCCACGCCACCCCTTGACTCGCCACCCTTTCTGCGTTTTGCCCTTACTTGCCCATCATCATATGGTTTGCTTTGATCCTCGAGCGCCTCTCAGACCGTCGACTTTTTGCCTTCGCTGGTCAATTTAACATCCCTGGATGTGTCTGGCACCAAATTTGGCAACGAGCATGTATGTGGCCCTCTGCCAACACCGTTTTTCGAGCGTCTTCTGCTTTTATACAGCGCAAACTGACGGGGCATATTTTGCCTCGATCCCCTGACACCTATAGCTGAAACTGCTCACCCAAAGTCCGGTGGCCGCGACGCTACGAGAATTTTACGCCGCCGACACACCTCTATCTTTGCCCCTCAGCGCTTTATTTGGCAAGCTTACCAACCTTCGCAAGCTTTCACTGGCCGAAGTGGCCAGCCTCAAGTCTCACTTTGGCGTAAGTCCTCACGTACTCGAGACAACAAACAACAGCCTACTGCACTTTGTCATATGTCCTTGGGATCGCCTCCTTGTTTGACTGTTCCTCTGTCGCCTGCCCATTCTCGTAAGCCTCGTACTCATTGGCCCATTGTGTTCTCTTTAGTCCAATGAAGCTGTTCTACAGGACCTGGAGGCGTTGGCTCGTCACTGCCCAAAGGTGGAATTTGCTCCCTGTTCACCCCATCCCCAACCCCCTTCTTTATCCCTATCCCTCCCAGACCGTGCCATGAATTTGCCATCATCTTATTTCGGCCTGCTTCGACCCCACAGCTTGAATGGTTGGACCTGACCGGATTGCACGTGGACCTCGACGTTCTCACCGTACGTCGTGTCCGCATTTGCCGACACACACGCACGTGACCTCTTCGCCTTTGAACCCGGGATCGGTGAAATTTGCTCTTTCACCCTGACCTTTGCATCAACCGCACTCGCATCAACCGCAGTGGCTTGGACGGTACTGTCCTCACCTTCAGTACCTAGGGCTAGTTAATACGACCTTCGATGCACCAGATGTGCTGGCCAGATTCCCTACTACACGTCCCAACGATGGCGCAAATAGAACACCACCCTCCGATGACCCTTTTGGCAGTACTGATCTGCCGGATGAACGCCCAACTGAAGCTGATCTCGCACCCCTGCGCCCCATCATGGCCATCGCCAATGGTGAACTTGAACATATTGCGCGAGGCCTCATGGAGCTCTCGCCCCTGCTCGAGTCTGCCATCGGCTCCGTCTGCTCGGCTCTCTTCTCCACGTTGACGAGAAATCCACAGCCCATGCCCGTAGAGCTTTTCGAGCGTTGCATCACCCTGATTCGTTGGCGACGCCACATAGCTACCTCGCAACCCGAGCCCACGGCGGCCCCCGTCATCACAGGCTTGACCGCGGTCATGTTTGCTCTCCTTGATCGTCAAGTTTGTTCCGACATTCCCGTTCTGTTGCGCCACAAGGCTGTGACCGAACTATGCTTGTGTTTACAGCAACTGGTCTGCGCGACGAGCGTTGTCCGAAACATGTGTCTTGTTTTGGAACGCTTTGACCCATTCTCAGACCTCGCCCCTATCAGCGTCCCGCTCTTTGGCGCCCTCATGCGCTATCTTGGGCATGACCAACTGATGCAACTCGACGCCCGCACCCTACGCGCCATCGTGAGCCTCTTGGCCCACTACCTCGGCATTTTGCATCCTCCTCTGAAAGCAGCCATGCTTGACTACACCCCGGACTTTGGCAGCCGGGTTGGTCTGCCGTGACCTCGTTTGCTGGTGCTGTTGCATGATGCAAGACGCGTTTGGTGATGTGCTTCGTCCCTCACCAACCTCGCCTGTCTCGCCAATTCGCGTAGCTGCGCCATTTGCTCGAACTCCTCTGGAGTACCGGAGTGGATCAAGCCGAGAACCATGACATCAACTTCATCTTGGAAGCCATCTTCTCGCTGCTGTGGAACATCACGGATGAGTGTCCTATCAATTCGCGACGCGTGTTGAGCACAGATCTTTTCGACTATGCCTTTCGAATCAAGCTTCCGGTACGTCCTCATGGCTTGTGCCCGCCGCTACTGTCAATGGCGCCACCACTCATCCCTCACCCTGTTCTCTTCAACAGACCATTATTCAAGCCAAACAATACAACATCTTGCGTGCCATGATGGGCCTACTTGCCAATATGAGCGAGGTTCACACCTTGACGCACAAGTTGGTCCAGCACCCTGTCCTTTTGCGCAGCCTATTGATGCTGTTGCAGGATGAATATCGTCAGCGCCCGTCACCAGCAGCTGGACAGCACGACCCTCACGCTTATTCCTCGGTGCGTGTGCCTTCTTTTCAACTCCCAACCCCCAACAAACACACACACGCACTTTTTCCGTTTATTCTTTGTCGACACTATGAGCCAAAGAAAGCATGCTGGGATGCAGGTGCAGCAGTGTTAGACCCATGACAGCTGACCGCATCTGTATCGTTGCTGCTCGATCCTATGTTAGTCGGACCTCGAGTTGACCTACAACGTCGTGGGAATTTTGTGCAACATCATGTCAGTGTGCGACCATAAGGGGCTGCGTCTTACTCCGAACATCAAGAGTCGATACGACTCTATTCCGTTCCACGTGGTACGTTTCTCAACGCCCAGCCGACCTTCCCCTTGGCCTTGACCCGCAACCACTCTCACTGCGCCTTGCGTCCTCGCAACAACGATAGATTGCCGCAGTTGAATCGTGGCCCAAGGCCAATTTGGACCGCTGCTGGATCAACTACCGGACCTTGCGGCCGCTTCAGGAGCATCTGCGTTGTCGGCGCCACCACATTCAAGAACCTATCCTCATTTGGGCCACCTGGGCCATCTGGCAGCTTTGCCGAACCTTGCGTGCGTCCATCTTTATGCTCTGCTCCCTCCTTGACGGTCATCAAACGCCCATGCTTTTTATCAAGCACGACTGTCTGCGGCCTGATCCATGTTGTACGCTGGCTCACCACCGCCTGCTTTTGTTTTCTGTGCAGCGGATACCTTCATTCCCATGACAGTGCATGAGGGTGTTTTCTTCGATCTGCGAGCCGTCGCAAGTTTACCGACCGTGCCCGCCACCGTCACAAACTACTCCCGCCTGGCTTTGGATCTGTATGTTGACACGTATCCTGCATATTGTTTCAGTCAGCAGTCGCGACCGAGCTTCTAAAAGATGGACCGTATTTTAACCTGCACTGACCTCATTCTTGTTGCACACGCTTCAACCCACGTTGTGTAGATGTCGTGCAAAAGCACCGCGACTGGGCTTGCAAGACCTCATCCGCTTTTGGGACGACCAACCGCTACTGACATGAATTGGGCGCAAAGCGCCAAACGCCGCGCAACATCACTTTGACGTGACAGCCAAGCATCGCATGACTGATCATTCTTACTTGCCAAACAAACAAAACCACGCAAGAGGAATTTGTGCATAGCACTATGCTGCGGATGTAGCATTATCCCTTCTGGCTTGAGTCTCGGTCTGCTTCATTGATGCTGTGGAGTCGCACTGAATTTGTAATCCGCTTGAGAAGTTATTATCAAATGCAATCAGCACATTTATTTGTTCTGAATTGGTTGTTGGCCTGAGGTTGCGCGAGCCAAGTTCTTGTCGTAACCGCGCGGCGAAATACGACGAGAAAGGGCTTCGGCTTCATACATATTATTTGTACACTACAAGCACTCACGAACACCAAACATGTTTACACACTCGGCCCACTCGCACCCCAAATCAAAACTCTTCAACTACAAACCCAGAGATCGTGAGCACTGGCAACGGCGACCGCCAGGAATTTTGACATCATCCTACAAAATCGCGCAAATAGGCCGCACTTGACCACGAGGTCTCTCTGGCCAGAGCTCACGAAACAAGCACCGAGTCGCTCAAAAGACTTTATCGGGCTAAAAAGAAAAAAAAGAAAAAAACACATGGAAAGACATGACACTGCGAAACATCGCAACGATCGAACTGAAGACACGGCGCATCCGGCCCGCCAACTCAGGCGTTGGTGTCACCAGACGTTACATCAACGCCCTGCTTGATGGCCATACGAACCGCCGCGATGTCATCAAGCGAGAGCTGCAGGTTGAACAGTGCGTCGCCGGAATGAGTGAGCGGGCCATGCATCTAGAACAGAGCGATAGGAAATCATCCATGCATCACAAAAAGGCGCGTACACACCTGTTTAACGGCGAGGCGGATGGGCTCGGTGCCAAAACTGACAAATTTGGTCACAATTTCCTTTTGAGACAGACCATACACCGACTCGCCCATCATGCTCACAATCACATCGCCCACGACCAAACCGGCGGCCTCGGCTGCACCACCGGCATCCAACTGTGTAACAGCGACTGGGGCACTTCCTGCTCATGCATGAGTTTCACACATTCAGCATACATGAGCAAACAGTGCGAATTCCCGGTCATGAGGTCGGCATGGGTCGGCGCACTAATGATATCGAAGCCACCAGGAATGGTTAGGAAGAGCGGTCCGCACAGACATACCTTTGATCACAAAGCCAAACCCTGAAGGGCCCTTTTTGAGAGTGATTTGGCGCAAGTCGGTATGCAAATCCGGAGTCTAAGGCGATTCAATCAAAGAAGCAATTCAGGACACCATGGGACAGGGGTGAGCAGGCCACAAGGGCTGGCAGTTGGTAATTGGATGCAACCCACACACGCCTAAACACATACCTGCAGGGTCTTCATGGCTGCCTGTGCCTGGCGCTTGGCGACGGAAATCTCGTCCTCACCAGACGCAGCAGCGGCGCCCGTGGCTGGGACGTTGTCACCCCATACTTGACGTTGTCGCTCCACGGGAGCCCCTGGACTTGACAACGCCTGCTCAATGGCTTCTCCTCGCATGTAGCCATTGCTCTTCACGCCGCCGTGCAGCGCATTAGCCCCTTCGCTGCCCAGGAGATTTTTGCGCTGCTGCCGCTGCGCCTCGATGCGACGAATCTCCTCTAGCTCCCGCTGCTGCTGCATCGAAAGTTGGCCGGGTGGGGCGCCCGGTCCACCCTGTGGGGCTGGCGCACCACGACCGAGATGCCCGTACATGCCTTGCGGTGGTGGATGCATGGGTGGGCCTTGCCTCAGGTTGGGAAAGGATCCCGGTGGCGGTTGATAGTGATAACGACCACGGCCACCGTGAGGAGGGTACTGCGCACCGTACATCCCTGGTGGCGGTCCATAACCCGGACCGCCACCATACATCTGCTGCTGCTGTTGCAGATAGGCAGCGTAGTAGGGGTCGTAGCCAGCGGGCCCATACTGCCCATACCCGCCCGGTGGTGGTCCATAGCCTTGAGGGCCATAGCCCGGGGGCGGTGGGCCATAGCCCTGGTAAGGCGCCCCGCCCGGATAGCCACCAAGTCCGCGACCGCGAGCCATGCCAGGTGGGATAGCGCGTACTTGTGGCCCGACACCACGCCCAGCCATCATGTGTTGTGGATGGTGTGGTTGCTGCTGCTGTTGTTGTTGCGTGTACGGGGGTGGGCCTCCTTGCTGCTGTGGGAACCCATACTGTTGTTGCTGTGGATGTGGCTGTGGCTGTTGTTGCTGCCAAAAAGGAGATGCACAGGTGAGCGGCAGTAGCAGGGCTTATTCGAGCAGCGGCGCGAGTTTGCAGGCAGGGGGGGCAAAGCCGGGGTGTCACGTACTGGGCCGGGGTTCGCCCGGGGAAGGAGCGGGGGTGGTGTTTGGGCCGCGGCTTGTTCACGAATGATACGGTCATTCATGTATTCACCGTCATCCATATCTACAGCAGATGAATGGCAAGGCGGAAGTGAGACAAGTCTGTCGCGGGTGAACGCCGGCCCTACTCTTATGCGGGTAGCAGATAGCACACGTACTGAGTTTAGCTGCTGCTGCTGCGATGGCATCTTCATTGACATAGTTGCCATTGCTGCTGGGGCCCTCGTCGTCGTGGTCAGCATCCTGGGCAGGGGTAGACGCTGTCTCTGTGGGGGCGGGTGCTTGAGCACCATCCGCTTCAGAAGCGGCAAACCCAAAGCCATCATCACCATCGCCATCGGAAGCTGGGGCGGGCATGGGCGGGGCGCCGGTGTTGACTGCGTTCTTATCCGGTAACGCTTCTGCGGGCGGCTGGCCTGGAAGGTGTGGAAGGTCTTTGCCATGCGCGGAAGCGAGGGTACTCAGCTCCTGCTGATGGGCCTGCTGCTGATTCATGTTCTCACGTAGGATGCGATCGTTCATGTAATCATCATCGCCACGAGGTAAGATGCCCGCTGCGGCTTGAGCTGCCACGTCCTCGTTGACGTATTCATGCCCATCATCTTCAGGCTCAGCAGGGCAGCCAGCATTGATGGCACGAGCTGGGGGCTCGGGCATGGCTTCCTCTGCTTCGGAAGAGGGTGCGGGAGCCGCTTTCACAACAGGCTCGGTTGAAGCATCCGCGGCAGGTGAAGCATCCGCGGCAGGTGGAGCGTCCGCAACAGGTGGAGCGTCCGCGGTGGGCTGGTCGCCTGTGACAGGGTGGTCGCCCGTACCAGGCACGGGCGTGGGGACGGATGGCTCGGCAGGTTGGGCGGAGGTGGGCGGAGCGCGCGCGGCGGGATCAAAGGAGGGCTGTGTAAAGCGAGGAAAAATGGTTTCTTGTGCCGGATTGGCGTGCTGGCGTAGGCGGGAGCCGACGTTGACCGCAGGCAAACGCTCATCCGGGTTCAAACACCAGCACTGCTGTAAAACCTAGAGTCGCGGCCCAGAGAGGGCGAGATGAGCAAAGAGTGGTTTGCACGGGCCGGATCATTGCGTAGCTAAGCAGGCTTGCCAACCTCGTATGTGCCCGCAGGCATGCCCTCGAGCGGCGGTAGGTAGTGGCCCTGGCGCAACCATTCGAGCATTTTGTTCAAAGGCACGCTAGCCCAAGGCTTGACGCCAAAAGCAAAGATTTCTGGGTAGGAGTGTCGAGATGATGGCGGGTGCGAGCCATGAGCGATGGGCGTGAGCGTGGGCTGAAACGCGACAAAAGCGTTCGCATCATGGAGGCAAGGGCTCACCCCAGCAGGCGACGCCGAGGCTGTAGACATCGCTGTCGGGCATGGGACGGGAGCCTTCAAAGAGCTCCGGGGGCAGCCAGCGAAGGGGCTGGTTCGAGAGGGTAACATCATCATTGTGAAAGTCCTCGTAATCACTCTCGGAGACGGCCATGCCCACGCCAAAGAGACTGAGTTTGAGCTGAAATTGAGAGGTCACAAAGGCGCTACGAGCCCCAATGTCTTGAATCAGGACATCCCGGGTATGCAGGAAGGCGACGGCCTCGGCTAGCTGACAGCACAGGTTGAGTTGGTGCTGCAGTGAAAGCTGAGGCTCATCCTCGTCGTCGGCGATCCGCGAAGAGCGGAGCACGTGGAGCAGGGTGCCCTTGGAACAGGCCTCCATGAGGACAAAGGTTGGAGCTCTGCGGTTGGCAAGGAATGATTGGATACGAGAGCCCAGGCGTGGGCAAGGATGAGGGTGAGGGCTCAGAGAAAAGGCAGGCGCTTGGAGGATGCGTGGAGACTCTTATGAACAGACGTGGAAAAATGGGCGGCCACGAGCTGGAGGACGTTGGGGTGCTCCAGCTGGCGGAGGAGCAGGGCGGTCTTTTTAAAGCCGTCGGCCAGATCGGGAAGGAGAGAAATTTCCGAGCCAAACATGAGAACGGAGCGTGGAAAGGCACCACCGGCCAAGCCCCGAGCCTGCGAGGTAACGTGAGATTCACATGGGACCGGGGTGGGTTAGCTGCGGCGCTGGGCAGCGCGGCGGGCGGGCATAAGGTGCTCAAGGGAGAGGGGTGGGGTGCGCCAGGCAATGATACCTCGGCTTCAGAAACGGTACCAAAACGACCACAGCCAAGTTCGTTGGTGACGTTGACGGCAGATCGTTCAACGGAGAGGTCGCTGAACTCAGCAAGGTCTTCGGTGCCGGTTTCCATGGGAATGTAGCTGGCGTTGACGGCTTGTTGGAGCACGTTGGCACCGGTGTTCTTATTGGCGGATTTGGACGCCTTGGAGCCATCATCATCAAAGCTGCGGCCAGCGCAGACGGCACCAATCACAACCCCGGCGACGAGGACAGCCACGGCCCATACCATGACATTTTCAGAGTCTGAGGGCGCAGAGGCGTCAGCGGAAGTGGGAGCGTTGTCCGACTGAGGCTGGTAGGGTGGCGGAAGAGCGGTGGCGGAGGCCAGGAGCAGGCAGAAAAAGGGGAGCACCAGCCGCATCGCCATGATGGACCCAGCTGCTTGGGCACGTGTGCCGGCACAAGCTGCTTGGGCCATGATGGAGTCCTTGTTTTCCCCCTTGGAGAACGTGCTGGCCACAAAGGGGAAGCCAGGACCACACAGGCAGACCCCAGCGCAACCTAGAAGCGCGAGCAAAAGTCGCCAGGAGGTGGAAGGTATCATGAGCAAGCACACGCAAGCTGCAAGAAATACACGGACGCACAAATCAAGAGCTGGGACGACCAAATGCGTGAGTGTTTGTGTGGCTGTGCGCAGAGGGATTGCGAGCGAAGGCCGGAACGGGCAAGGGAAGAAGGAGGACAAGGTGCAGCCAAGGTGTTGTAGCCAGCTCAATCCAAGGATTCAAAGGCTCATGCCAAGCACCAAGCACCTCATTTGCTTGAATGCTAGCGCACACAGCATTGGAAGCAAGCGAGGCGAAGCGGGCGTTGACGGACGGAAGGAAGCGCGGGAGAAGCGGAAGGCGCGCTGCGGCCGGGGGGCGGTGCCTCGTGATTGTATGTGAAATAAGACCAGAGATGGGACGAATCAATGGATAAAAATCTGTATCATGGACCACCAGCAGACGCGCATGCTTCAATGCCTTGCAGTTCGTAAGTCGTTGAGCAGGGAGAACCGGGGAAGCAACGCATCGGGGGAGCACGACGGCGCTGCCATTTCGGTTTTTTTTTTTTTTTTTTTTTTTGAATGCACGCACTTGTTAAGATTCGAGGTTGCGTTCTCTAAAGTGAAGTATTCCAGCTGGCATATTTGAACAGGTGTTCTCAACACTTGTTCTCGCCGAGCAGGGGCGAGGAGGAGTCGAATGTCAGATTGTTTGGATTTTGCCGGACTCGGAAACGAAAACCAATTCGACTCCTTCACAGCCCAGGCCGCCACCGATGCCGCCGAGCCGAGCCTGCAACTACGTGGGCAAAACAGTTTTGTCCTGCGTGGTAAGCCGCAGTGATGGAGCCCAAGGGCAAGCAGCATGGCGTGGCTCTCTAGAAGAAGACCAAGTCAACCCTCCATCCATCCAACACCGCAACCCAAGTCACGACGACCGAGCACCGACAAAGCTGATTCTTGCCCAACACCCAACACCCAACGCCAAGCCACAACCAGGACGACGGAAATCGCTCGGCATTCGCAAGTCTGATACCAACTCGGCAGGCGCGTCGGCTAGCATGATGCCCGAGCAGCACAAGTAATGGCTGCGTTAGCAGTACACGGCGCCCAGTGGTGTGTAACTTTTTCAGACGACTACATTAAAAAGTTGTGCGTGAACGGTGTCCAACCCCACGATATCTGACCACACGACGAGCACATTCCACCCCTCAGCGCATATCCCACCCTGGACTGTTTCCCATCAAGCTTCGGTGCATTTTGGACGCCCCACCCCTACCCTACCTCTCGAGCCCCCAGGCTGATTATCGGCGAGCGACGGAAGCATGCATGACCGGGACCAAGCGTGGCGTCTACTCGAGCAGCACTCGATTTGAGGCCAGGGTCCCCTTGGTGCTGCCGCCAGTGCTCCAGTGCTCGTAGCCGTGATACATGACGAGTACACAAACACCGTGCATGCTGTGCTGAATCATGAAACAGGTAAGCTGCAGTCCACCTCAGATGACGACAAGGCAGTCATCTGTCCCCCCATGAGTACAATTAATGGGATTCTGCTTGATCCCACGACTCGCACAAAATCCAACCATGGTGACATGATATCTGTGTCTGTGTCTGTGTCTGTGTCTGTGTCTGTGTCTGTGTCTGTGTCGGTGTCGGTGTCGGTGTCTGTGTCAGTGTCTGCGTCTGTGCAAATTTCCTTTTATTCCCGATCCGGCAAGGTGGAGGTGCAGTCCGAGCTCCCTTTGACATGCGCGCGTGAGGTGCTGGCTGAGTGCGAGCGACGCGCCTGAAAAGAAAAGTCGCTCACAGTGTTCGCTTGCAGTCTCTACTTGTCAGACATTCGGTGCACAAAATACCGGTTAACGAAGCGATTTTAAGACTTTTCGTAGTTTTAAACAACATTAACTTGTATCTTTCCTTTAAACGGTTGACACTTTAAGTAGATACATTATAGCTTCTTGTAGGTCTTGACCAATAAAAGTCTGACAATTTGGGGAATCGGCGAAACACGGTTTTTCCTGCTTCAATCATACAGAAAGCAAAAGCAAACGGGAACCGCATCTTCACAGTCATTGCGTCATTCTCGCCTATTTTGGGCAGAGCGGGTCATTCAAGTGTATAGTCTGTTACACTTTTAAAATAAATAAATAATTCTCCCGTTTTTTGATTTATCAAACCCGTTACGATTGGCTTAATAAACAGACTCTGCACCAATAAATCCAAATCTACAATCAATTTGAACATGTTTATGCCACTAGATCTATACAGATTTGTATTTTCTCCGTTTATCGGGTTGCAGTCGTTGTTGCCTTGGCGCTGCACATTTTCCCTTGTTCATCACAACCGGACGACGACAGGCGGAAGAGGTTTGGCCAAATCGTCGTGCTCCCGCCAGCCGTTCCGGTGTTTAGCCTTGGCTGCTTGCGCGTTTTCCTCGCCTGTGAGGTGGTGGTCTGGTTGTTTTGGGTTTCTGTCTGCTGCTCTGTGGCGTGGTTTGTTCGAATCCCGTTGTGAGCGCTCAGCTGGTTGACACAGACAGGCGGTTGATCGTGCATTTGGCGGCCGCGTCGTTTTCAAGTTGTGGGTGGTGAGGAGTGCAGATCCCAGACAGGCAGAGCCAGAGTCGTGCGCCTGGAGATAAGGGAAACGCTCCGCACCCCCAGCCCACTGAGAGGGGGCTCGGCTCGTTGGCAACGCATCCTTGTTCCTTTTTCCGTTTCATCTCTTGGCGTGCCATGTTTGACGCACATCTTTGCCCGCCCGGTTCTGGCCTTGGCGTTTTTGTCCATGGCGTGCCTGCCAATGGGTTTCCATTCCATAGTCGTCTCCCTCCGTTTGAGCGTGTGTGTGTGTGTGTGTGTGTGTGTGTGTGTGTGTGTATGCCTCGCGGGAGGTTCTTTGAAAAGAAATCCAATAGCCATAGCATCCCTGCGCCCCCTGCTGCATCGTGTTTAGCAACAGCAGCAGCATTCACATTCGCCGCCATCAAGTCCCGCCCCCACCTCGTCCTGCCATGCCCCCTCTTGAGTGCCTCTCTGAACCAGCCATACACACCACGCGCGCGACACTCTGTGTCAGCCCCGAGAGAGCGTTTTCTCTTCTCTCTCTCTCTTTTTCTCTCTCTCTCCCTCTCTTGTCTTTTGGTTCTGTGGTTATGACATTTGGTAGCAGTATCACTGAGCTGCTACTTAGTGTTGGTCTGTGTGTGTGTGTGTGTCTCTCTCTCTCTCTCTCTCTCTCTCTCTCTGTTTCTTGTCGATTTTGTTTTGTTTTGTTTTTCTGGTCACTCCTCTGCCCTCTCTCTTCCTCTCCTCTCTCTTCCTCTCTCTCTGTTTTGTTGTTGCCTTCTGGACCTTTGATGCCTGGTCTGGGATTTGGATGCCTCCCCCACACCCCCGTCCGCTTGCCGCCATCGCTTCAAGCCAACTCATCTTTTTCTTTCCGGCTGGTTGTGCCCTTTTTTTTTTTATCGACTCGCGCGCTCGCTCATTAGATTCTTTTGGATCCCCTTCCCAACCAGTGGTGCCCCATTTTCTTGCCGTTTGCCCCTTTGGCCAGCTTCAAGGCCTTTTTGGGTCTCCTGCACACGCTCGAGACGTGTGGGGAGACGAGTTTGTTTGTTTGCCTTTTTTTTTTCGAGGGGTGACCGTTGAGGATGGATGCAGAAGGTCGTCTGCGTACCACCTCCTTTGTCGACCCGGCGCAACAGCATGCAGATAACGATTTCGATCCCTTGGCTGGTGCTCTCGACGGCATGAACGTCAGCGGTACGCCCAACCAATTGACCCTTTCCATGCCCCCGCGTCTTCGGTGTGACCGAACATGTGGCTGAGCAAGTCAGCAACTTGCCTCTGCTTTGTTTTCGGCAATTCACCCTTTTTCATCCTCAACGCCTCGTGTTTTATCACCCAGACCGTACCGATTTGCCCGAGGGGAGCTTGACCAAGGTCCGCGCAAGCATCGGCGCTCCCGAGGCGCAGCGTGAGGAAGACGTTCAGGTCAGTCCCGTTGCTCGTGGTCATCACAATTCTTGGTTGCATTCCCCAATCCGGGTTTTTTTCTTCTATTTCTATTTCTATTTTTTTTTTTTTTTTTTTTTCCCTTTTCGCCTCTCTCCCCGTGCTGCTCATGCCCTTTGGCATGGGCATGAATACATGACACATTCACGCCGTTCTTCTACTTCTTCTTATTCTTCTTCTTCTTTTTTCTTCCCCTTCATCGCTCTAGTATGGCCCACTATCCGTGATTGGCAACGGCTCGTTTGGCGTCGTCTTCAAAACCCAGCTGATCGACTCGAGCGGTCGCCACCAAGTCGCCCTCAAAAAGGTCCTTCAAGACCGTCGCTACAAGGTTTGCCACCCACGCCAGTTGCTCGCCTCAGCATTCCACCATCAGCACCAGCGCCTCTTGCCCCTCTCCCTCTCTCCCTCTCTCTCTCTCTCTCTCTCTCTCTCTCTCTCTCTCTCTCTCTCTCTCTCTCTCTCTCTCTCTCTCTCTCTCTCTCTCTCTCTCTCTCTCTCTCTCTCTCTCTTTCCCCCCGTCTGTCTGCCTCCCTCCCTTTCTCATTTTTTCCTTTCCCCGCGCCATGGGTTCTGCTCTGGTTGTAGAATCGTGAACTGGAAATTATGCGCCAGGTCGGCCACCGCAACATTGTCGACCTCAAATGGTTTTTCCTCTCCCCGGGACAAAAGCACGATGTCTACCTCAACCTGGTCATGGAGTTTCTCCCCACCTCTTTGAGCGCCTTCGCCGAGGGCTATGCCAAGCGCAAGATGCAAATGCCCGTTCTCTACATCAAACTTTCCATTTACCAGATGTACCGCGCCCTTGCCTACCTCCACGGCCGCGGCATCTGCCACCGAGACATCAAGCCTCAAAATCTCCTCCTTAACGTTTCCAAGGGCATCCTCAAGCTCTGCGATTTTGGTTGTGCCAAGATTCTTCAGTCGGACCAACCCAATGTCTCCTACATTTGCTCCCGTTACTATCGCGCGCCAGAGCTGTGTTTGGGCGCCGTCTTCTACTCCCATGCCATTGATGTCTGGTCGGGTGGCTGCGTCATGGCCGAGCTCTTGATGAACCGCCCCATCTTCCGTGGTAGCAAGTCTTCTGACCAGATGGAAAAGATTATGCGCGTCCTCGGTGCCCCCAAGGCTGATGAAATTCGCACCATGAACCCCGAGTTTCGTCGCGAGCTCCGCACCGCCTCCAGCCACTCCTTGGCCGAGGTATGCATCCCCACTTTTTATTTTGCTCCTACCCTTCTTCGTGACATTATCAAGCTCATGTACCGCGGTGGTGTACCGTTTCCGTGTCGTTCTCCTTGCCGTTGTGCCTCCAGCTGCTGCGCAGCCGGCCCGCTGAGGAGCGGGACTTGGAACTTGACTTTTTGCAGCAGGTGTTCCAGTACAAGCCTGGCAAGCGCCCCCACGCCATTGAGACCCTGGCCCACCCCTTCTTTGATGAACTCCGTGACCCGGCGGCTAAATTCAATGGTGCTGATCTCCCCGAGCTCTTTGACTTTACCCCTGAAGGTTTGTTGGCTCCATCGTGGTGAACCCTGCTCGTATCTTTTCTTGCTGAACAAGCGTCTGCCACCACAACTTGCCTCGGCATTTCAAATGTTTGACCCGCCGACGAATGCGTTTGATCTGATTCTTGATTTTATTTTTCTCGCAACTCGCGCAGAGCTGTCCAAGTCGCCCGGTATCGAGGCCAAGCTGCAACGTCGGTCGTGAGCAACGATCCGCACATACATCCTCAGCCCGAGTTTTTGAGCCGCACATTGCTGCCTTGGCTGCGGAATGTCATTGGCCTTTGATTCTCGCCATTCTCTCGACGATCTTGGTTTTTGGGAAGGCGTTGTTGGTCACGGTGCCCCAAAAAAATTCTTTTTGTGTATTGTGAACTTGTTCCGTTTTGCTTCCTCTCTTGACTTGAAGCTTCAGAAATGCCGTGTTCAATGTTGCTTAACTGCCTCTTTGTTCCCCTTGTTGTGTCGTAATCCCCCGTGCCTCTTTGTCTCACTCACAAGCGCTTGACGTTTTCTACGCAACCAGTCAAGCCGGAGGAGGAAGAGGAAGGTGTTTGCATGCGAATGCTTGTCAACGGCGCGTGCAAAACCTGTGTGCCGATGTGCGGTGCGTTCCGCGCACGAGCCAGTCTAGTCGAGATGACAAGCCCTTGCCCGGCACACCTGGATGCGCTGCATCTCAAGCCATGCTTGATTTGCCCGACTGGTGGTGGTGGTGGTGGTGGTGATCAAATTGATGGACTCGGTTCAAGTCGGGATCAATGCATGTCAAGGCTATGCCCATGGGCGAGCCTGCAGGCAGGGAATCACCACTTCAAGCCCCGTATGAAACTTTTAACATTAAAAAAAAAACGCATTCGGAAGGACTGAACTCGGTGACACAGAGACGCGCGTGCAGGCCTCTGGCTGAAGGTCACGTCGTTGCACTCGTTCGCTCCGTGTTCCTTCTGATCACACACTCTTGGTCCCCTTGGCAGTTGGGCGGGCGCCTCAAGGACGTTTGCCAACGTCGTTGCCCTGCAGCTCAAGTCCCCCCGTAGCACGACAAGCCAGCTCGTCTCGTCTCGTCTCTCTCTCTCTCTCTCTCTCTCTCTCTCTCTCTCTCTCTCTCTCTCTCTCTCTCTCTCTCTCTCTCTCTCTCTCTTGTTCTTCGGTCAAGATTCGCGAAAGGGCATTGCGTAACACGTGCCACACCATGAGCAGGACTTTACCACACGTGCTTGTCACCTTAAAAGGTGAATAATGTGAATAACTTCACACACGTGATGCAGTTGTACCACACGTTGACTTGTTTCGGCTCCGAAACCGTCAAACGACGATCATCTCACATCATTCTCACACACCCTGACTTGTGCGTCTCTCTGCCTGACTACAAACTAAAACTACATCTCTCTATTCAAACTCACTTTCTGCACCCTTTCTCTGGTTTTACCACTGCTTCAACATGGAAAAAAGCTTCTCCAAAGACCATTTCTCTGCTCAATTACCCCAGAACCACACACACCTCTACTCAGCCCCAACCCCTCACCCCATCTCTCTGCCATCTTGCCTCCTCTTTCCCGCCCTCGTGTCGTCGTGACCCGCGTCGCTGCCATTTTTCTCCTCCTGCTGCTCCCTGCTGCTCCCTGCCCCCTTCTTCCCTCTCTCTCTCTTCTCTCTCTTCTCTCCCTTCTCTCCCTTCTCCTTTCTCCCTTCTCCCTTCTCCGTCTTGATCTCCAGGAACGATTTTATTATTGGCACATGGTGTGCCAGCTGCCGACTTGACGACGCGAGCGCCTGAACAAGAAAGACTCTCCCCGTTACTCCTCCTCCTTCTTCTTCTGCGGTACAGCTGAGCCCGTTTTGCATTTGCAGATCAACAACACCGGTCAGACGCTCTGGCAGCAGCAGCAGCAGCAGCAAAGTACTCCTAGACCGTCAAACATGGGTCTCCTTGATACCGGCAGCCACCGCCCGGGTCGGCCCAACGGCGAGCAGGCCGAGGCCATGCGTCGAAAGAGCTCTATGTCATATGCCATTGATCTATCTGCCAGCTCAGCCTCCCGCCTCACCTCCACCCGCCCCACTACCCTGCGCTTCCAAAACATCCGCTGGACCGTCAAAACCTCAAGTGGTGATAAGGAACTCCTCCATGGCATCACCGGTGAAGTCAAGCCGGGCGAAGTCCTTGCCATCATGGGTCCGTCTCCCCCCTATCGGCCAGGCCACAGCATCGCCCGTGACCTCTTACGCCCTCGCCCTTACCCTCGCCCTCGCACCCACTCCTCCCCTGCATACTAGGTCCGTCCGGAGCTGGTAAAACGTCACTCATCCAAATGCTCTGCGGACGCGAACGCCACGATGAACTCCCCGATTCAGGCATCACCCTCAACGGCCATCCCCTTGACAAACGCCAGCGACGACGCATCTCCTACGTCATGCAAAATGACGTCCTCCTGAGCAACCTCACCGTCTACGAAACGCTCAAATATGCCGCCCTCCTCCGTCTCCCCGGTCACTATACCCATCAGGAAAAAATGCAGTGCGTCGAAGACGTCATCGACGCCCTCGGCCTACGACATGCCACTGAAACCATCATCGGCAATAACGTTCGCCGCGGCGTCTCCGGTGGCGAGAAAAAGCGCGTCAACATTGGCGTCGAACTCATGGCCGACCCCGCCGTCATGATCCTCGACGGTATGCCCATGTCCAGCAACACCCACTCCATCCCTGTGCCCGGACCTCACTCACAGCCCAACCTCAACCCCAATAGAGCCCACCTCTGGCCTGGACTCGAGCACGGCCCTTCATCTCATTGGCCTCCTCCGCAAGCTTGCAACCAACCAGCAACGCACCGTACGTTTCAGCCGCGGGGAAGAGAGAGAAGAACAGGAACTAGAAAAAAACAAAAGCATCGCTGGCTCCATGATGGCCATCTCACGCATTGCTACCCGACCACTAGATTGTTGCAAGTTTGCATCAACCATCATCCCAGCTGTTTGCGCACATGGACAAGTTGCTCCTTTTGGCCAAGGGCGATGTCGCCTACTTTGGTCCTGCCAACGCCGCCACCGCCTATTTCCGCCAGGCTAACATGCCGTGCCCCCCCGAGTTCAATCCTTCCGACTACTTTCTTGATGTCTTGACCGACCCTGAACGCCGTCAACGCGCCGTCGACTTTTACAATAGCAAGCAATTTGTGCCTCCCAAAGCTGGCAAAGAGATCTCCGGGCCTCGCATCCTTGACCTTGATGCTTCCCTCAGCGAGTCGTCCCTGGACTCTGCCCCCGCGCCAGTCACAAGTGCTTCATTGCCCTTGCCTCTGGGTGGCGGTGATGGTAATGATGATGAATTGGCCGGCGATCGCTGGCCCATCGGCTGGTGGGCTCAAACTAAAATTCTCATGTCCCGCTCCTTCAAGCAAAGCAAGGGTGAATTCTGGACTTGGATCAACTTTTGCCAGGGCGTTGTCATTTCCGTCGTCGTGGCGGCCCTCTGGTGGCAAACCCCAGAGCGCGAGGTAACATCTTGATCATTTTGAACAGCCGACCCTCAACCCATAAAGCGCTAAAACTGAAAAACCCGATGCACCAACTTGGACTCACCGTGTTTGTATACCCCCGCTTGCAGTCCCGCCTGCAGGATCGCGTCGGGTATTCGTTCTTCGGGCTAGTGTACTGGTCCTTTCAGATGCTTTTCTTGGCCACCCAAGTCTTCCCGAGCGAGCGTGACGTGCTTACCAAAGAGCGTGCCTCGGGATCATATCGTCTCTCGGCCTACGTCGTTGCCAAGTCGATTAGTGAGCTGCCGTTACTTGTGGCCCTCCCCACCTTCTTCTTCGTTGTCACCTACTGGAGTGTTGGCCTCGAAGGCGGCTACCGTGCTCTCTTTGCTTGGATGATCCTACTTCTCTGCTCCTTTACCACGTCAAGCATTGGTCTCTTTTTGGGTGCCAGCGTCCTCAACGGCAAGCGTGCTGCAACGGCTGCTACCGTTTTCATGCTCACATCCATGCTTCTGGGCGGATTTTACGTTCAGTACCCGCCCCCAGGCCTTGAGTGGGCCAAATACCTCTCCCTGATCAAATACGGGTATGTCATTCCTTCCTTATGCACACGCCCGTGCTTCAAACCGGCGGCGAGTGGTGCCGTGCCGCACGGCCTCATCAAACCGACCGCTTTCATGATGGCGCCACCCATGTATAGGTACCATTCTCTTTTGGCGTTGGAGCTTGACCAGTCTGACTTGTTCTTTACATGCGATGTTGAATCCTCCGCTTACGATGTGAGTGGCTGGTTGCCTCCCCTCAGGAAATGGTTGCATGTGCCATGATCCTCATTCCACCCTTCCAACATTCTATAGGCGTGCAATGATCCACTTACGCGCGCACAGGGCATCCCCGCTCGCGATGTGCTCGCCCAATATGACGTATGTTCACCTCCCTTTTTTTGCTTCTTTGTTTGTGTTATTTGTGTTGATTTTCCTGGGCACCTTCTGGCCTTGCTGACCATTCCTTGCCTTCTCTGCGCCAGGTGGACGACCGAGTCTGGCTCAACGTGATTGCTCTCATCCTTTTTGCCCTCTTCTTCCGTATTGCGGCCTATCTAAGCCTCAAATACCTGCTGTTCCGCCATTCAAGCTGAATCTGACAGCATGTTTTCTCATTCCGCATCGCTTTCCTCTCCTCCTTTCTTTCTCGTCTGGAGTTTTACTTGGAGTTATTTGGCCTGCGCGGTCCGACAGCTGTGCTGTCTCTCTCGTGCCCGTGCTTGCCTTTACTGACCTTCGTTCTTGACCCCGTTCTTCGAATTGACCTTCCTTGTTGACCTTCCATTCTGATGGATTCTCGACTTTTTACGTCAAGCCCAGTTCTGACTCGCAAACTCTTGGAAAACCTCAGGGTGGGCGCAGTTCCGCGTGAGCTTGAATTTTTCTGACTGTCTGGTAGTAGAAAGACGCGCATAGAAACACTAAGTTTCCTCGCAACAGGTCAGGGGCCAGTTTTTGGCGCCCAAACACAGCACGTCGTACATTTGCCACAGGCACATACTCTAAACAGATTTGTGGACAGTAACAAGAGCATGGCCCTGCACAAGAAGAACGAAAACCGATAAGGGATAAAACACGACTCGCCCAAAGGGCGCATCGCTTGGGTGTGGCAGAGCACACATGAATCAAGAGGACACAACCATAATGTGCTCAAGCACATACAAGCACATACAAGCACATACAAGCACATACAAGCAGACGTTCATACACACTGACAGTGCACACAAGGGAAACGGCACGGGCAACGGCAAGTTGGCGAAAATGAAAGGACAACAAGGACAGCTGTGCCGCAGTACTCTGCTGCATACGCTTTGCAGAGAGTCTGCAACGCGGCAATCTGGTCACAACCATCAAAGGCATGACGCAAGCAACCCTATGCGCGCTGGGGGCTGGATTGCCGGCTCTTGCTCAACATGTGGTTGATAACGTCGGTGGCGTAGGACAGGCGGGCCACGAGGACATCAATGCTGGCATGCTTGCTGCGGCTGATCTCATCGAGGGTGTAAACGCGCGTTTCGCCCTCCGTGTCGATGAAGGCAACTGTATCGCGTGGACCGTTGACCACGACCTTGGTATGATCAAAAAAGTTGATTTGGACAATGCCAATGTTGAGGCGAAACACAATGGCATGCTTGGTGCGAAGCCACTTCTTCACAAATGGCATGTCCGTCGTCTGCGCCGAGGCCTTGGCCAGTGCCGCGGGACCCTAATGGAGTTTCAACAAAAACCCCCGGTGCGTGAGAGTGTGCCGACGGGCGATTATGATCGCAACAGGATCAGACCAAAGCATGTGCCCCTGGGGGCAAGGAGTTCGCCGCAAGCCAGGCCGAAGTAATTGTCTTACGTCCTGCAAGTTGTCACGCATGTAATCGCGAAAGTACTTGAGAAGAGCGATCTTCTTGGTCATGTCATCGGGGAAAGAATCCAGGGTCATGGCCGTCGTGGCTCCGCCCTTGCGCTCACGATTTGTAAACTCAACGTGACTAAAAACGTAAAACGCGAGGCAAAGACGGGCGGCAGGAGCAAGGATATTAGGGAATTGGTGCAAAACGAGTCTGTTGCAGGTCTGTGTGGCCTCGGCATGATGCAAAACGGAACGCACTGGAGATCGGAGGAGAGCACCATCTTTGTGTTATCGTTGAAGAGGACGCCAACACTGTCGTCAGAGAGCTGGTAGCCCAAGCCATACTTGTACGAGTAATCGATCCATTTGGTCACGGCATAGCCGGCCTTGGCCTCGGGGGCAGGGGCCTCCATGGGCTCGCGATACGAGGCGGCAGCTTGCAGGGCCGTCACTTGTGAAAGGCGCGTGTAAAGGGCCTGCAGGTTGTCGTTTGCAGCTCGCGGGGTGGTCGAGGGAGTTGTGGTCGAAGTGGCGGCGACAGATGCTACGCGGTGTGTTTGAGTGGGTGCAACGGTCTTGGGGTGGGGATCGGTGCTGCGCATGTCGATGACCTTTGGCGCAGGCTTGCTGATATGGCGGGCATCCTCGCGGTTGGTGTTGAGTGATCCAAGGGGGGCGCGGCCGCTAGGGACGAGGCTCTCGGCATGAATCTTAGCACCCACTGAAGTGGTGGTGACGGGGTTCTCCAAGTTGGTGTGAGCCGAGCCGGGCTGGGCGCGGTAGGTGGCCGCGGGGCGCACCTGGCCAGGGATGCCGGCAAAGTCTGGAGTCATGTGCAGGGCCTTGATGGGCATGCGCTGAGGGATGTACGCGCTGCCTGCCAAGAAGGGATGGCGCATAATCTCCTCGCAGTTGGGTCGGCACTTGGGGTCACGGTGCAGCAACATGCGAATCAGGTCGACAGCCTCGGGGCTGATCTGAAGGGTAGAAGGAAAGCTGTAGTCGTTGCGCTTAATTTTGCTGTACGTAGTCTTGATGTCACGTGTTTCAAAGGGAGGGCGGCCCACGATCATGGTGTAGAGGATGCAGCCGATGGACCAAATGTCCACCTCAAAGCTGTGTCCCGAGTCCTTGCCCTCGAGAATCTCGGGGGCAATGTAGTTGGGGGTACCGCAGAGCGTGCGTTTGCGTTCGCCATCATGGGTCAGGGCGGTGGCCAGGCCAAAGTCGCCGACCTTGACCTGCATCTCTTCGTTGAGGAAGAGGTTGCCCAGCTTGAGGTCACGGTGGATGACTCGGCGTGCGTGCATGTGGGCTGTGGCTTCGACAATCTATGCGGAGCGGTGTCCACCACGGAAAGGAAATCAGTTTGATGAAGAACGCAAGCAAAGGGGGAGTGAGCAGAGTGGCAACGGCTGTGTGGACACACCTGAAGCAGGAACCAGCGAGCCTCGATTTCCGACATGCCACGGCGGCGCTTGTGCAGCTCCATCATTGACTGAAATGAAGAAAAAGGTCGTGAGGGAACTCAGCACGCGCCGGTGTGTGTGTGGGGAACGATGGACATATATGACCAGTGCATTTTCGCAGGCAGCGTAACGGGCAAGAACGAACGAGGATGTGTCGAAGGAGCATACCTGGTTGGAGCAGATCTCGAGCAAGATATAGACGTTGTGTTCATCTTCAAAGTAGCTGTGGAAGCCGACAATGTACTTGTGGGTGAGCGAGCGGTGAATCTGGATTTCGCTTTTCAGCTAGATGGGGCGGGCAGACCGATGGTGAGAATGGCCGTGCACAGTCGATGTGGGAAGCGCGACGGTGTTATTTTTCTCGAGGACTGCACGATGCGCTTGCATGGTGGTCCTTTTTCCTCCCTCCCTCTCTTTTATTGCGTTTATTTCCTGGCGTGAATGCTGTTTGCGACGGGCAGGGCAGGCGCACTTTTTCTTTGGCACGGTGCTTGCTGAGGGAGGATTTGGCCACGATCTTGCCGGCATAGACACGCTTGGTCATGCTATCGGTGAGCTTGTAGCATTGGGCAAAGCCACCCTGAAGAAAACCGGACGAAACGGACCAAGGGCATGAGAGTTGCATTTGCAGCGCGGCGTGCAAAGCGCACGAGAAGCAGGTAGGGCAGCGGCAGGCACGAGTCTGTTTGGCTTCCTCTGGCTTCTCAAGTGACTGAGTTGATGTGTTTGAATGTAGATGTATTGCCCTTGAGCAGCCGCTGTAGGCGCGGCTGGGCCTTTGCAACCTGTTGGTTGTTTCGATGGGTGCTGGAGGGAGGAAGAGAGGGGAACACACCTTGCCAAGGAAGCTACCGCGAATGTACTTTGCGCCGGTGGCGGAATCCTCAATGATGGAAGGGATGCTTGACGATGAAAAGCGGGAGCTGGAGCTGGAGGCTCGGCTTCCGGTGGTCACGGGTCGTCGCCCGTAGGCCGCGCTGCGCGCGGGCATGGCAGTCGCCATCTTGGAAATAAAATTCTTAGAGAGTCTTGGACACGGGGGGCCTGTCAAGCGCTGCGCGGCAAAGCATGGATCGTGAGCGAGGCCGACGACCGTGGTAGATGGCAACTGTAGGATCAACGCAGAGCGATCGGGTCGGCAAGACGCAGGCTGCTGAGAGGGAAACAGGAGGGAGGAGGAGGCTTACTCTTGAGCCGCGAAAATGGCGGCAGCGACGCTGAGGAAAGCGGCCCACACCAGTTTGGCAGACAACAGGGCAACGATAACCTCACGAGAGCACGGGCCAGCTGCGCGCGCAACCAGAGAAAGCAACAAGCCCAGTTGCCAAATCAAAAACCGAATATCAAGCCACGCACAGACGTGAAGGAAAGAAGCGGGCAAGGTCAAGGTCAGGGCGGGGGAGAAATGGAAGACCTGCGAGCGAGCGCACGCGTGAGAGAGAGAGAGAGAGAGAGAGAGAGAGAAAATTTTTTGAGAATTTTGAGGATTGAACATCCAGATTTCGAATATTGGCGCCAAAAAAAGATCAAAGCCTTTGGCCTTAATTTCAATGCTACAACTATTGCAAAGCTACAGGCCGCAGATCATTGTCAGACGATATTGGCTGACGACGAATGCAGTGAGACATTGATTGAACCCCCTTCACACTTCTCTGAAACCTTTACTATAAAATCAATCCCCTTTGTCTCTCTCTTCTCTCTTCTTCTATTTCTCTCTTCTCTCTTCTTCCCTCTCTCTCTTCTCTTTCTCTCTTCTCTCTCTCTCTTCTCTCTCTCTCTCTTCTCAAACTCTCTCAAACTCTCTCTCAAACTCTCTCTCAAACTCTCTCTCAAACTCTCTCTCAAACTCTCTCTCTCTCTCAAACTCTCTCTCAAACTCTCTCAAACTCTCTCTCTCTCTCTCAAACTCTCTCTCTCTCTCTCTCTCTCTCTCTCTCTCTCTCTCTCTCTCTCTGTCTCTCTCTGTCTCTCTCTCTCTCTCTCTCTCCACGTGGAACACCACACACAACACACACAGCGACATTTTCGCGAGGACGAGGACGATGGCGTTGGCGGAGCGTCGGGACCGGAGCAAGTACAAGTATGGCAGCGACCCGCGCGGTGCGACGTGGTCGAATGGTACGTTGACAAACGCAATGTTGTAACAGAGGCAAAGTGGTTGGGGCTGGAGATCACCCTGGTCGTGGGTGGCGCGCTTGAAAATCGCCTGACACCCTCACGGCGCACCCTTGCCCTGTGGTGTATCTGTGGCATCATCTCGTCCCGTCGTCTAGACCAATCCAAGTTTGGATACAAGTACTTGCAGCGCATGGGCTGGTCCGATGGCCAAGGTTTAGGTCGGGATCAGAACGGCATTACCAAGCACGTCTCGGTTCGCAAGAAAAACAACTCGCTCGGTACGGAGAGATGGCGCGGTCGCCAAGCTGACCTCTGTTTCGTTCCGCCCTCCACATACACCGCTTTTTGGGTTGTGTTTTCCAAAATGACTGCACATGAATAACGTACGCCGAGCCTTTCTCCTCACCTGGCTTTGCGGTCTGCGTCGGGCTTTAGGCATTGGTGCCGATGCCAATACAGACTACAATTGGCTCGCCACTCAAGACGCCTTCTCCGAAGTCCTGGCCGGTCTGAACGACGAAATTTGTACGTGGCCCTCTACCCTATGGGATTCACGTAACTGTCAATAACAACGCTCTTGAAACGCCCCAAGGCCCCCATCCCTGACTTTTCATGTTCTGGCCCTTGTCTCCTTAAGCGGGCAAGAAGACGGTTGATGAACAACAAGATGAGCCAAAGGGCTCGCAGCGTCAAAAATATGTCAACCGCCGCGCCCGAGCACTGTATGGGCGTTTTCAAAAGAGCAAGGACCTTTCCAAGTATTCGTCAGAAGATCTGCAGTGCATTTTTGGCGAGCAGGAGCGCCGCCCAGATCGCTTTAAGGAAGAGCCCTCTTCCGCCAAAGAAGAAGGCGATACCACCCCCGACGTGGTTCGTGATGCCTGGTCCCTCTCCCCCTCCATCCCCTCTCCATCCCCTCTCCATCCCCTCTCCATCCCCTCTCCATCTCCTATTGGCGGCTGTAGGCTCACCACTCCTTTGTTGTTGTTCCACATCTTCAGGATACCGACACTGGCGTCAAAACCTTGACGCAAGCCGTCAGCATTGGTGACTACTTTGCTGCCAAACTTGCTGGTATGTCCCCTTGCCCCTTGTTCCTTTTCTTCTTCCGTTCGTTCTTTTCCAGGTCCTTTGATGGCTTACCTTGGACTTTTCGTCATGGCTCGTCATTGCGCAGCCAAGCGTCTGGCTGCTGCCGGTGGAGCCCCTGCGTCGGCCAGCGCGGTCACGCCAGACTCCGAGGCCAACAGCCCCTTTCCCGCCTCCGACGCCAGTGAAAGCAGTGAGGCCGCTCAAGGTCAAGAAGAGGAGCAGCCCAAGAAGAAAAAGGCCAAAAAGTCCAAGAAGGAGTCCAAGAAGGAGTCCAAGAAGGAGTCCAAGAAGGAGTCCAAGAAGGAGTCCAAAAAGAGCAAAAAGAACAAGCGTGCCAAGGCGGATAGCGACGAGGACGACTCTGAGACAGCTGAAAAGGCCGCCAAGCGCGTCAAGGCCGCTGATGACCAACCAGACGCCAAGAAAAAGAGCAAGAAATCGAAAAAGGACAAGTCTATGAAGAAGAAAAAGTCCAAGGCCTAGTCCAACTCCAGTCTCTTCTCGACGCGTGGCGTTGACTCGCGATCTTACATCGCCGTTCCGCACGGGGTGTGCTCTTTTGCCTGCCTGTGTCTTCTTGGTCAGCCCAATGTGTGTGGGCTTTGTATTGCATTCGTATGCAACTTGGCATCTGAGATGCTGTCCCCGGTGCTCTCGCCCTTTTTTGCCTCCTTGGGCACAGGCGTTGATTGCGAGAGCTACCATTGTTCTTGTCGTCGCGATTGTAGCCGTGAGTGGCGGTCCTGTTTTATCTCAAGCCGCCGAGAGTTGTGCCGCAGTGATCTGCACGGCGTTGGGCTCTTGTTTCCAGCCCAACCTCAAGTCATGATGCTGCCCTCAAAATTTACATCCAAAGTGTTCGACTTGTCACCTTGTGAACTGTGTGCAAATGTTTGTCAAAGTCGCGCGGCGCTGATTCGACGCGAACACTTCTTCATGGCGCCGTTGGCCAGGCAAAACAAACGAAACCACCACCACCACCACCACCACCACTAACACCCCCCCCCCCCCCAAAAAAAAAAAGCACTGCCAGCTCCAAAAAAAAACACCCCTCATATTTTTGGTGTATTTCGTAATAATTTTGCTCGAATTTTACTCGAATTTTACTCTTTCATGTTGTTTTGTTGGTGGTGTCATTCCTGTGCAAAGGGCAGCGAGAAGTGTAGTTGGCTGTTTGTAGGAGAGCGTCTGGTACGTTTCTTGATGCTTACAGCACCGGCAGTTGTGCTTTCAACACCGATAATTATACTTGGCTCGCGCTGTAACGCCAGCTGACACTTGTACGCTCGACTAACTAGCGCTTGCTCCTTGCCACAGCATTGAAACGAGAGCGAAAGGAATGGCAGAGGTAGCCCGGAGGAGGAGTTGATGACTCATGGCCGCGATGACTCATGGCCGTTGAATCATTTCAGCTCGACATGCAAGCAATTTGGGTCAGCAACAGCACACGGGACTGAATGCAGGTGCTCGACTCTGCCCCGGGCCTGCCTGCTTTCTCTTGATCCCTTGGCGCACAACGATAGGATGGGCACAGCAGTAGGCAAAAGAGATTAAATTTGAAATCATTCGGACGAAAGAAGAAAGACACCCATCACCATCACACCCACGTCAACATCTCATGTCTTGCGGATGATGGACAGCACACAGTGCTTGCGGAGCATCACGCGGTACTAACCAGACGCCAAGGTCTTGACGCTGGCAGTGCTCAACGTGAAGCTCGCGGTGAAACTCGGAGGAAAAGACGAAAGATATATGTACATGCTCATTTTGGTCCAGAGAGAAAAGAGAGAAAGGGAGGGAGAGAAAGCCTGGCATCACTGTCTTGAGCGGTTGAGGCAACTTGAGTACGCCCTGCAGCCCCTTGCCAAGGTGTGCTCGGGATCGGGCTGCCTACTCTCGACTCCTGATTCTTGCCCACGCCAAAGCGCGCCATGATCAGCGCTGCAAACCTGGAATGAGAATCTGGTAGCCATTGGCTGGGCCAACCTGCCGTGAGCCCGTCGACGCCGCGCTCAGCGAGGTGCCCGTGGACTCGAAGCTTGTTAGGGATAACGTGTCACTGCTTGTATCGTCGTTCAACGCCGTAAGCGAAGCAAAAGGGTTGGCCCCGGTGTATCGAGTCAATGGCGTTAAGAGCATGTTCTGAACCCATTGGCGCACTTGCTGGTGTGCTTCGCCTGAGGTCTGTGTGAAAAGGAGAGGAATGTTCTTGCGGTGCAAATCATCTACCACGTCCTCCATCCCGGCCGTCAACACGCGATCCAGTCCCGAACCATCCTCCTGCATGACCAATAGGACGTCTAGGCATTCGATGACGCAGCCAAATAAAAGTGAGATAAGGTGCTTGGAGCGAGGCAAGCGCCGGTGAGCGGCCCTATCCTTGCTGAGATGATCCGAGGCCAAAGTACTAACCTGGGCGCGGTAGAAGGTGTGCAGAGGCTTCATACATGCCGGGCATTTGAATATGGCGAAGGTGTTGGACGGGAAGGTCGGCAGCGCCGGGCAAGGTGTCATCCAGCAATACGCAGGCCGCATCGCGGCTTTCAACTACTTGCCAGAGGTCGAGCGCGCCAACTTCGGGCAGGAGCGCCGCCAACTCCAACACGGCGATACCAGCCAACGGGTGTGTGGTAGCCACATGCACCGTCAGGCGGCGGCTTTGGAAGGCCTCCAAGTTGAGGAAGCTGTTGATCATATGGGCCACAGTCAAGGCCCACGAGAAGATGCGCGTGGTAGCCTCCACAGCACGGGTGGGGGTGTCCGGCAATGGTCGCTGCAGTCGGAGGTAGTACCACTCTTGCCACGACTTGAGCTGCTGCTTTTGACTGCCACGCCAGCGCTCGCGGGGAGCCAGGCGCTCGCGATGGAGCTGTTCAAGCTGGCGTTGTTCCTGACCCACCTCCTCCTGAAGCGGGGCCTCCCAACGAAGCTGATCAAGTTGAACAATGGTGTTTTCGCCCACGCCCAGCGTGGCAAGCTCATCATCCAAAAAACCAGCAGCCTCGAGGCGCTCGGCAATCTCACGGTGCAAATCAGCAGGGCAGCCGTCATTGCCCACGCTTTGGCGCCGCCGCATCAGGTACCAGGCGGCTAGGTCGCTGAGGTCGGGGTGAAAGTTGGAGTTTTGTTCACCAGCACGATGCTGGCGAATGGCCAACTGGCTCTGGCGCGACTGTAGCTGCAGCGTTTCATCCCGGCGCTTGCCAACCTCGTCCAAGGCTCTTTGACACTGTGCCTCCTGAGACAAATGCGGCGAGAGGTCCAGCAAAAGTCAATGCATGCCCGGTGAGTTTGCAATCGAGAGCCAAGCAAATATCTGCCTTTCTATGGATGGGCAGGAAAAAGTGTGTTGCGGCGAGCAAAGTCTGGTGGGATGCACCTACCCGTGGGTGATTGCGGGGAAGAACGGCGAGGGCTTGTTTGTAGGAGCGCGCAGCTCCATCGAGGTCATTTATTTTTTTCAGGGCCATGCCACGACTGTAGTGAGGACGCCACCACGCTGGTTCAAGCTGCACGGCTTGATAGGCATCCTGGGCGGCGGCACTATAGTCCATGAGGCCATAGTGTGCAAATGAGCGCATGTTAAAGGTTTGTGCCAGCTGGTGCTCCTTCTCAGCCGTGGAGTGGTCCTGCTCTTCGCTGATCTCCAGTTCGCCTTGTAAGGCATTGATGATCTTGCTCAAACAGTGCAAAGCGCTGCGATGGTAACCCTGGCCGAGTAGAATCTTGGCCTCGTGTTGCAGGTTCTCAGTGTCCTGCATGAGATTGCATCATAAGTCTGCACCTACCAGCTCAGGTTGAGCGGAAGCGTTTTCTTTCATGGGGCGCGCGCATACCTCGGGAGCCGCCACGGGTTCGGTGAGAACGACAGGCCACTTGGGTTGCGGGGAGGAGAGGTGTTGAACGACTTGCTCGAGGGAGTAGCAGGGCAGCGGGAGGTCATTGAGCTTGAAGTTGTCACCAGGGCGAGCGCGTGCCAGCAGGTGGTGGGACATGCGCGCCTTGTGTACCAGAGACAAGACAAACTGAAAGGCCAAGGCAGCGGTCAGGCGGGCGTGAACAGGCGAGTCCGAGCCGCCATGGATGGCAAGAGGAAGGGGCGTGGAGGGGGGCAGCGGCAGACCTGTTGGGGGGCTTCGAGATCGTCAAGCGCCAAGACTTCAAAGCCGGTGGCTTGCTCGTCACTACCATTCTCGCTGACCATTCCCAGGCGCGGGGGCTGGGAACAGACGGCGCGGCCAAGGCCTCCCATGTGCGAGACGCGGCGCGTGGTGACGGGTGTGGTGGTTTCAAGAGCCACGGACATTAGGCTGCATACGGAGCCGCGGGGACCCTTGATCGGGGCTGGTGCGTCTCCAGCATCTTCGTCCTCAGGCTCCTCAGCGAGGAGGCTGAGCTGTGAACTGGAGCGAGCTGTTTGATAGAGTTGGGTCACGGCGGCACTGAAGGAGGCATGACGCTTGGGTGTTGGGAGAAGTGAGGTGAGAGGGGTGTTTGAAGCTGCGGGAGCTCCACGGAGGGAGCCATTGCTAGAGCACGGATGGGGGTGGGGACAGGCAGTGATCAGGGCAGGAGAACTATGCCGGGGTTGGCGGTGGTGGGGCCTGACAAAGGGTGGCGCGACGCTCGGGCATCTTACCTGCCGCCGCGAGAGTATTTGGCAAGGATCATGGTGCGCCCGTTTTCCAGGGCTCGCAGCGAGTATGAAACGTTGTTGGTGGCTTTGATGCGGATGAGGAAGCGACCATCGTTGACGGGTCGGCGGGCGGCGAGTAGGCCTAAAAGGAAGGCCAACGTGGCACGGAAACAGGCAGGCAGGCAGGCCGGCAGGGTTGTAGAGGCGTGAGCAAAAACACGGCTGTCACGGCTTGGTGGAGATGATGTGGTAAAGGTGTCGATCGGGTTTGTCGACAGTTCATCTGCTGGTGTGTGGGGGTGGCTCAAGGGAAAGAGCGTACGTTCAGCACGTTGGCGGGAGATGGCGGGGTGCAGGTAGGCCGAGACGGGGAGAGCGTTGTTGTCATCGTTGTCGGGAAAACCAGAGTCTCGACTCGGGCAGGACGTGGGTTGGGAGTCTGTCTCGACAAAGCCTTCTTTATCGATGACGCCGTACTCTGGCAAGTCGGTGGGCAGATGCAACAAATGGTGAGGGCCAGGGCAGTGGAGGCTTCAAACAAGATGACTGAGCAGGCGAGTGAAGGGCTGAGGGAGTGGCACCGTGTGCTCTGTGTGCTCTGGACAAAACAATGTGTGAGAGAGGCTTTGCACTGACCTGATTCCAAAGTGGCAGTGACGGCCATGGTCGAGTTGGCAGGCCGGGCAAGCGCCGATTCAGCGTTCATGGCGGTGCGTGGCCTGGCAGCCTCGGTCAGATTGGAGACCAATTCGACCGGGGTTGATGACAATGTGTGAGTTGTATCCTCATCAACAAGAGGGCATGTGCTGGTCGGGCGGCGTGTGCTTTGGGGACGGGCGCCGGCGAGGGTGGGTGGGGGAAGAGCGAGCTGGGGAAGAGGGGAATGCCACCGACAGACAGCACATCCAGCGACGTTCTTCCGCCTCGGCCGATGGCACGCCGCGCAATGGTAGGATAACAAAAAGGCCTTGCAGTGCTATGTTTGATTCTACGAGCGGGGAGCCAAGCAACAGAAACGTGACTGTATGCGTGCCTGCCTGTGTGAGCGAGTATGGGCATCGCAGAGCAAGCAGACCGCAGCGCAAGCAGCACGGCAAGATGGAGGAATGTGCGATGGCAAACATGTCGACACACTGTCCGCCACCATCCTCCATCTGCTTGCATGCATGGAGCCTTGTCATGACGAGCAATTGAGAGAGAGAGAGAGAGAGAGAGAGAGAGAGAGAGAGAGAGAGAGAGAGAGAGAGAGAGAGAGAGAGAGAGAGAGAGAGAGGAGAGAAAAATTTTTAAATTCTTTAGGGCGGAAGGAGTTGATGTCTGGGCTCGAAGTCAGTCAAGGCCTTTGGTCGGGACTTGGCGCCACAATTGCAGGTGGCCCACCTTGTCCCGCTTCAAAGCTGATCATTGCTCTCTGCTGGTTTGGTGCGTTTGTGCTATGGGGCGGCGACTTTCAAGCCCATAGCGTTGGCTCGACGAGCGGCGATGCCAACGGCTTTGCCAACGAAACAGGCGTATCAGTGCCCCAAAGCCCATACCAACTTGTTGGGAGTGTAGACATGAATGAATGGATGTCTTCGTGGGACGACGGCGCGACGGTGAGTCGGTGTCCGTGTCCGTGTCCGTGTCCGTGTCGGGGAAGAAGGAAGAGGAATGAGGCGGACACGCCGCGCCGGCGCCAAGCGACTCGCACACAGTCACTGCTTTCGTCAAATATTTTGTCAGCAAAATAGATAAAATATGCTCACTGATTTCGAGAAAAAGGTATTCCACCTAACGAACGATCAAGCCGATACGAGAGGGTAGGGGGGTTGGCAGGTCCAAGTCAGAGAATGTGCAAGTTTACATGCGGCTTTCAAAGTAAAAACCAAGGCGATTCAGAGGTATCGAGTCCGATCCACCAGTTTCAGAGAGATAGCGCGCGAGCTCGGCGACGATCTCACAAGCAAGTTGACGGGTCAGTGAATCTCGAGTCTGCAAAAGGGCAGCCGCTTCCCTCCCTCTTCCCGGCTCTCCCCTTTGCCGTACCCCGTTGCACTTGCATCGTGCTTACACATGGGGGAGGGGGCGTAGCCGGGTGGTGCTTTTGTGTCCTCTGTTGAGCTTGATGCGTCGCATTACGCTGGCCAGGATGCGGTGCAGCTGATGACTATCCGTTGATCGCTTCTCAACTCGTGCTCGCGCCCGGCGACGATTGGGTAGACGTTTGGCGAGGCGGAGACCAAGTCGGCATCTGCTTGCCTCGCTGATCGGTGGTGACAGCTTTGCTGTTTGTCCCCTCGCCCGCCCGCTCAGGGCGCACGGGCTGAATCGTTGCCACCATCAAACATGGACAAGCACCTGGCTCCCTTTGATCCAGCGTCGTACACACGCCTGGATCTCCAGCAACCATCGCTGGATGCCATTCCGCCTTATGCGCGGGGCCGCGTCTACAACCGCTACAATGACATTCTCCCCTCGCCCGCCTCGCGCGTCATCCTGCCCGAGGAACGTGGCGATCCCGCCACGACCTACATCAACGCCAATTATCTCCCCTTTCTCGGTAACCCAAAGGCCTACATTGCCGCCATGGGCCCCCTCCCCACCACCATTCACAGGTCGGCCGGCCCGCTCGGCCCTCTTGTTCGAAGATACCTCGTGTTACTCTTTTTTGTTTTGTTTTGTTTTGTGTTCCGCTCACGCATGACTGCTCCTTGGATCGATTTCCAATCTCCAAATCAGCTTTCTGCGCATGGTGATCGAGCACAAGACCGTCGCCATGGTATGCCCCCGCAGTCCGCCCCCACAGTCCGTCTCCGCCATCCACTGCCCGCCAAACATGCGTCGGCTTCCCTGTCTCACCATGTTCACTCGACAGGTCATGACCACAAACTTTGAAGAAAAAGGTCGCAAAAAGTGTGAATGGTATGCATCCGTCTGTCCATCGCGCCGTGACCCAACGGTCTCCCGCTGCCCTGGACGCACAGGCGCGCAGCCGTCTAATTCTTGCTTCTTTGCCGTTCTGAAAACTTTAGTTATTGGCCAGAGCTCCCGCAAGATACCATGGAGTTTGGCGACATCAAGGTCCTCTTCCTTCCGGTTCCCCTCACCGCCTTTCCTCCCACTCTAACCAGCCAGATCTCACCCACGGCCATTGCCCCTGGCTGGACAGGTCTTCAACGAGGGTCAACAGCAAGAGCAGTTCTTCCGCATCACCCGCTTGCGGCTGGAGCGGGGTGGCACGATCCATCGCGTTACGCACTTCTTTTACAACACATGGCCCGATCGCGTGCGTCTGCCCATACCTGTGACTTTTGTGCAAGGGTCAACTCTCCTTCAAATTCTCATACGCCCACTTCTGCTCCGATGATTTTTTTTTTTTTCCCTCTTTTCTTCTTTTGATTCTGCTCCTACCCTGGACCCATGTTTAGGGTGTGCCACGAAGTGATGATAACGTCATGTTGACGCGTGGAGTGGTCAAGATGCTGGCTGCCGTGCGGCGCCATCGCATCCAGACCGACAAGGCCACCAGCCCCCTTCTCGTGCATTGCTCAGCCGGCGTCGGCCGTACCGGGTGCTTTGTTCTCATTGATCAATGCTTCCGCCTTTTGGAACACAATCAACGCGTAAGCCGTCGCACCTTTGCTTGTGCACGCCCCACGCCCCACGGCCTTGTCCTCGTTGCCTCATGTACCTGGGGCCCGAACCCTCCTTCCATTCATTCGTAGCTGGATCTGGCGGCCTTGATCAAGGAAAACCGTCGCTATCGCATGGCCTTTGTCCAAACTCCCGAACAGTTTGAGTTTGCTTGGCGCACCGTCGCTGGTTACATCAACTTTCGCCTGGTGCGCATGACCTCAAATCGGCGAAGCTTGCAGGCTGATGGCCCCATAATTTTCAGCCCGCCCTGATGCAGCCCAAGCTCACGGCGTCCGCGAACTTGTGTGTCGTAGAAAACTATGGCCCAGGCCCAAGCTACACCCTCTTCCACGAGCTCCAGTCAAGCCCCCGTGCCCGCCGCCAGAGCAAGCCCTGCACCGGTACCGGCGGCCGAGCCCTCCCCTCCAACCAGTCCCCGCGAGCCCAAGGAAGGGGACGTGCTCATTACGACCGAGGCCTACAGCAATCCGGACGGACACGACGACACACTCTCCTTTCAGGTGCCTGCCCATCCTTCAAAGTCTGCAGCCGCTTTCCCTTCTCAGGCCCCAGTTCTCTCACGTACACCTTCTCTTGGACGCCTCTGGTCGTCCTCCCAATCACGCATCCACAATTGCTAGGCGGGCATGCGCTGTATCCTCATGGAAAAGTCAGAACACTGGTGGCGCGTTTCCATGCGCAATCAGGACGGCTGGGTGCTACCTAGCCTTTTGCGTCCTGTCGGCACCACGCCAGTGCCATCGTCAGGGTCTACTGCGGCGCCAGCATCTGCCAAGCCCACTACCAAGACCCCAAGCGCGCAGACAAACACCCAAGAAGCGGCGCCAGACCTCTTTGCCACTAAATCCACCCCAGCAGCCGAGGAACCCCCGACCGTGCGTTGTTGTGTCACGCTCTCAACTGGTGTCCAGACGAGTGATGCCACAGCCTTCCGTATGATGCACTCATGCGAAGCGTCATGCCGGCGTGAATGGCTCCTTCTGGTAGAAACAAGCTGCTTTGGGCGGCCATGATAGCCAAAGCGGATCAAGGGCGCTGTCTGCAGCTACATCTGCTTCCTCGCTGCGTTCGACCACGTCACCTTTTGATAATCCCTTCGGCAAAGAGCCACGTGCTGCCGGAACGGCCTCGCCCACTCCCATGCAGAATCCGTTCTCGGCCAAAGCAGGCAACTTTAGACGCCCCACTCGCTCGTCCAGTTCCTCCACCACTGGTGGAGTCATCACCAAGAACCCTTTTTTGGCCTCCATGGTAGGTCAAGGGGTGGCTTGAGTTGGGCACGGATTGATGGGACGAGGCCCAACAGAGTTGTCGTAGCTTATGTCACGATGCATTTGTTTCCCATTCCCCTCTCGGTCGTCCGCTGAGTAGAAAGTCAAGCCCGGCCAAAAGCTGCAGGCGCGACCAGAGCTCAGCTCGTCGGCCAAGTCCAGCGTGGCGACTGATGCCACGACTGCCAGCAGCATGGATACCGCGCCACCCCGGGACGATGCCGATGAGGACGAGGTTTTTGATGACCCTGATCCTGGTGGGTCTGGTTGCAGAGGCGTGGCGCAGCGTGGGGTGGCATGGCATTGTTTTAATTTTTCTGAGGTTAGCTCATGGTATGCTCATGTTGATGACGAAATAGCTCCTGTGGCAAGTCCAGTCAAGCAGCAAGGGGTGAGTTCTTACGCCCCCCGCCTCCTTTTTTCAAGGAGGCCACAAGCGCATGGGCAGTCGCAAGTGGGTTTGAGTTGGGTTGACCTGGAGTGCTTGTTGTCTAGGTGCTCGAGCAAGAGCGACCTCTAACATTTGAAGAGATTATGGATCGAGCCACCCGGATGGACGAGAACGGCGACGAGGTGTGTTCAAATTTTCGAGCCCTTGATGCATGCCGTGCAACCGTCTATTCTCAACAGAATTTTTCTGCTGAATCACAGCTCCCTCCGTCGGACGACGAGCCCGAAACTGAGGTTAAAAAGCCTGATGGCGTTGCAGCTGCGGTGGCTCGGGATCAGCCGGTTGTGCCGACTCAGCGCGCCCCGGCTGCCGAGACCACAATGCCTGTCTCCAGTGGTATGTGGCAGCGCAGCGTGGAAACATGCCACATATTCGTCGAAGGAACAAAGGGGTGTGGGTTGCGACTCACAATGGTCCTCTTTCGTTGAATCTTGACGTTGTGGTTGAATGGGTGTATTTGCAGTTGAAAAGGCACCGCGGCCAAAGGAGGCCTACCAGTCTGATTTGCCGGTGGGTTGACTGTTGCGCGGGTCTGCCGCCATTCGCCTCGGTCATCACTCATCTTCTTTCACCACTTTGGGCAGGCTTGGACGTATGTGGATGAGCACGGTGAGCTGCGTCGACTGGCAGATCTGGCGCCGGCTTATAAGGTACGCAGCTGCTTGCGAGGCGTGACCGAGGCGCTCGCGTGTGTGGGTTGCATCAGTCGGCGATGCGTGCGGTTCGATTTGTGTGGCCATCCATGCTGACGCCTGTCGCTGTGCAATAGCATGAATTTTCTTTGGACCAAGCCCGGCTGCGTCATTTCAGTGAGATTGAGGGCCCGGCCATCGTGTCGCACAACCAAGAGTGGATTGAGCTTGCGACGGGTCTACCCGCGCGTGCCCTCGTCTCCGAAGCCTGAACACAGCGACGATCCCTAGCGCGCTTTCTATAGCGACTGTTGGATCCGAGTTGGCGCGTGTGCCCCCGATGCCGTATGCATGCCAATGGCGGTCGAGTACAGCCAGCCACCCTTGGAATATAGATGTAGTGACTGTGAATAATTATATTACCATGAATATGCAGGCTCGTGTGCATATTTGCAGGGCGAAGGACGTTGCCATTCGTCCACGCATCTCTTTTCGGGTGTTTAAAATCAACACGCAAGGAGCGAGGAGGAGCGAGGAAGAACTCGATACACAGACCAAGAGCTTATGGACAAGTACAGTCGCTATGAGCGCCGTGTCAGTTTACGCCGTGACCACCAGGCCTCCGAGTCGCGCGCTTCCATAAGAAGGTTTGGGGAGGTTTTACCTCCTCTCTCTCTCTCTCTCTCTCTCTCTCTCTCTCTCTCTCTCTCTCTCTCTCTCTCTCTCTCTCTCTCTCTCTCTCTCTCTCTCTCTCTCTCTCTCTCTCTCTCTCTCTCTCTCTTTTCAGTTTTCTTTTAATCGTGGTGGATGTCTGACATTTCACACTAAACCTCTTGTTAGCAATACAAACTTCACAAACGCTTCAATTCCTCTGACCTTCAGCAACACTTTCCGTCCTATCTCTGTAAAACAACTCTCACTCTCTCTCTCTCTCCGCGCGGCGACGGACGTTGAGTGCTTCCTCTGGTCCGCGGTCGGCCGAGTATCTATCGACGACCCGCTTGCTTGCCTGGTTGCCTTTTGTGCGCCTTGGCTGGACGCGCTTGGGTCCTTCCTGGTTTGTTTGATAGCACCGTTACAAGAGTAGCAGAGCTCTGCTTGGCTTGCTTCCTTTTTTTTTTAGTGCATGGTGTTGAGCGGCGGAACGTTGCGTCACTCAATGGCAGCGACCCGCGCTTGAGCTTTTTGTTTTCAGCAACGCCATGCGGGCAGCGCTTGCCGTACACGCCGTGGCCTGGGTGCTGCTGGCACTGGCGACAGTGCCTTGCCTGATCACTGCCCAACGCACCGTGCGTATAGGCTTTGTCGCCACTCGGTACGCGCTTGGCAACAGCTAATCCGACTCGTGAAACGTGCACGCACACGGTTCCGTGCCCCTCCCACTCTGACGAAGCAAGCAGGAGGGATATACATATACAGACAGACAGGCAGGCAGACAGGCAGGCAGGCAGACAGACAGGCAGACAGACAGACAGGCAGACAGACAGGCAGTCAGACAGACAGACAGACAGACAGACAGACACACGTGCATCTCGCTAGCACAAGCCTGCTTGCTTGTTCTCGGACTCACGCTGCTCTGCCACCGACCATGCAGCTCATACTTTGGACACCACAATGCTGGTGGATTTCAGACGGAGTTTGCCTATCGTGCCGCGCTCGACTATTTTTCCACCGTCGACCCCAGCGTGCAATTTGAGGTGTGTGTTTTGCCTGCATCAAGCCCCCCCTCTCAACAAACGCGCACCCACAGCCCACGGCTCACGCAGACCCAACTCCCATCTCAAACGCCCACGTTTAGACGATCTATCAAGAGTCAAGCACAACTGTCAACAAGAGCGCAGCCATCCGTTGCACCGAAACAGCCCAGGCCCTGGTGGCCAACGACGTTCACCTGGTGATAGGTCCTTCAACTTCCTCCTGCAGCATGCCGGGCGCCACCGTGTTTGCTGAAGCCGGCATTGCTCAGGTTTGTTGTCCCATCCCAGCGACGAATCTTGCACATGCAACCCCTGGACCCCGTCTCCTCCTTGACCAGTCGGGGTTTCTGGGACTTTCTTCTTCGCCATAGATCTCCGATTCGGCCACTGCCGAGGCCTTTGACAATACGACCCGCTTTCCAACCTTTTTCCGAGTCTCTCCATCTGGTCAGTCTGTGCAACACACACTTTTAACCGATACCCGCAGGTTTACACTCGCATTTTAACTTTGCTCGGCACTCACCCTTTTGGTCATCTCCCTCTGCTCTTCTGCTATTCCGTCTTTTGACTCCCTGCCTAGACAAGTCACAGGGGCGGATTCTGGCCAGCTTTACTTCATTCTGCGGCTGGGACTCCGTCGGTGTCATTGGTGTGCTTTTGTTCTTCCCGATTATCCCTCCCCTTCCCCCCTTGAAGCGGCTGCCATCACTCATTTGCACCATGCCCCCCCCCCCCGCCCCGCCCCGCCCCGCCCCGCCCCGCCCCGCCCCGCCTTTCTTTTCTTTTCTTTTTTTTTTCCTTTGCTCTTTGCTCATCTTTTAGTCACGGACGATACATGGGCGCTCGGCCTCAGCAGAACGGTCATCGCCACGCTCCGCGAGCACAACGTGACCGTGAGCAATGTGATACACGTGGCATCGGTATGGGCCGTGCTCTCACTCTCAAAGGCTTGCTTTGCTCTCCACAGACTGTGTTTTGACTTGGTCTCTGCCTTGATTGCGTGTACAGGGTGTATCTAGCGATATCATGTACGCTGCTATCGAGCAGTTGCGTGCGGGCGAAACCAGTGTAAACTACATTCTGGCCCTTCGCGACGATGCCGTTCGAATCATGGAAAGTGCCGTGGCCCTGGACATGGTGGGAAATGGCTGGACCTGGCTCGGTTAGCTCCACCACATTGCCCGCGGCCCCAATATCCCACACGTGGTAAAATCATCGCTCACAATTTCCCAACATGTGAAACAGTCCCCGATGGCGTAACCATGCAGGCTTCCACTTTGGACTTTCAGCTTCGTCTTGCCTTTCAAGGCGCGTTGGGCTTGGCACCTCTGACGTCAGATGGTCCCTTGTTCCAGTCCTTTCGATCATTTCCCGACAGGTAGGTCTCTTCTCGCTACCCTCACACCTGCCTTTGCTTCCTTCCATCTCGCAATTCCTACATCCTCACAATCTCGTGTTCATCCCGTTCATGATTCAATCATCATGTTTCGCCTGTTCTGTCTGCGCAGGGCTGGCTTTTATCAATACATAGCTGACACCTCCTTTCCAGGTCACGCTTCGCGGATGTTCGACGCAGTTCTTGCTGCACACTATGCAGTCAAGACGGCCCCAAATTGGGACACGCTCAATTCCACCAGCAAGCGCGCGTAAGAAGCGAAGCCCCCATTCCAAATCGCATTGCTGCCTCCCCTGTCATCTCGTAGTCTTCTCGCTCTGACGGGCATGTTTGACCATCTTGCAGCGTCATCCTCGCCGCCCTCAATGAGCTCAACAATGAGGCCAATGGCCTGGACGGCGCGTCTCGCGACCGAGTTTACTTTGATGAAAGCCACGCTGGCTCTCCTGTCTACAGCGTAGTCAATCTGCTGGACGGCACCTTCAAAACGATTGGCACTGCCGACAATGGTGTCATGAATTTTACCAACGTTTGTGTTCCATCTGCCTGCTCAAAATATCTCGCTGTACGCTGCTTTGGGTTCTCACGACGATCAACTCACCTAGCTATACTGTTTGCCATGGTGTGCCTCCACAGGAGATCCAATGGCCCTCAGGGTTGATTGGCCAGGTCAACTGCCCCTCAGCAAACATCCTAAGTACGCCCTTTTTGCACACCTATTAACGCTGGCTCTTATCAAACCGGTCGGATCACTCGCTTCGAAGCTCACGCAATGGCATGTCTATAGCCACCCCCTCGCCGACAACACCCGTGCAAGCAACCGTACCCAGTGCCAACTCTAGCAGCCTCAGTGACGGGGTAAACCCTTGCTCGGTGGTCACGCTCACATTCCGGAGACGAGACGCTCATCTGAACGTTCTGGCTGCGGCATGTGTCATAGCTGTTGGCCGTGGTCATCTTGTTGGCTCTGGTTGCAGGCACACTCTTGGTGGTCTTGCTGTTTTACTACATCCGGTGTGTGCATATGTGACCTTGGAACGCCCCAGCGATGTTTGTGTTCTTCTTCTCACATTCGGCTATCTTCTTACTTGCACTTTGATGGTGTCGCGAAAATTCGGCAGATCTCGCAACTCCAAGCCTTACGACTTTCAGACGGAACTGACGCGGTTTGCTCGACTAGGCGATATAAGTAACATGGAGCTGGTCAAGGTGGGTCTGGATGCCGCCGTCCGTTGGTTAGAGGGTCTGGCCGAGTCATCTTCTCATTTCTATTCGGATCGCTGACATAGCCGCGAGAATTACCTCGTCGTGCCGTCGTTTGTGGTGAAGAGCTTGGAGCCGGCTACACAGCCAGTGTCTTCATGTGAGCTTTTTATTTACTACGCAACACATGTGGTGCAGAAAAAGCACTCTGGCATGCTGGCAACTCCGTGCGCCCAACATCATGTGCAGTTTTGACTTTGGACCCGGCAACTTGTCAATGTAGGGGCACATTTACTGATCCGGACACGCGGCAGAAGGAAGAAGTCGCAGTGAAGGTGATTCGCCTCGCCTTGAAGCTGGAATCTCGAGAAAACTGCCTTTGGCAAAAGCGCTCGAGCTTCCCTTTCACGGTCTTGTTTTCTTCTCATTTCCTCCCATCCGCTAGTATCTAAAAACACAAGAGGACATTTTTGGCCGAGAGCTGCTATACCAGGTTGGTATCACTTGATTGATCGGGTGGTGCCAAAACCAGGTCTCAGCCTTGTGCCCAAGATTCAGTGCGCTAACCATATGTTACTTGCACGGCGCGCACTCCATGCAGGAAGCGGCATTCATGGCCCAGCTCGATCATCCCCATGTTCGTCAAGCTTGGCATGCCAAGGCCGGCTTTTCATGATTTATCCTCTGTTTGAAACCTTCTTTTCTCCCTTCACTCACGTCATTTTATTGACATTTTGTCCATCGAAAATAGCTGCTCAAGCTAATTGGCATCGTCTCACTGGGACAGCCTTTGATGCTGGTGACCAAGTATTATGCAAATGGCAGCCTTGATGCCTTCTTGCGACGCCATCATGACACGACGGGCCTCAAGTTTTCGCTGGCGAGCAAATTGCATTTGGTGAGTTGATGCGTCAAGGATCAAGTGTCGGCGATCTTATCAGACCCTGCTCTCATGCTGTATCACACTGCAAACATGCCGTGCCTCCCGCAGGCCAATGACGTGGCTGATGCCATGGTCTACCTCAGTTCGCGCAAACTTATTCATTGCGACATTGCTTGCCGCAACGTATGTATGGCTGGCCAAGTTTTTGAGATTCCCTTGAAGAACTGGGCGGCCAGTTTCTCCGTCTGTCTCGCTGTTGGTCTTCTGATATTCTGCCGATTCAGCTTGGCTCACGTCTAGTCCCCCGGTTTTCATATTGTTGCAGGTGTTGGTGAGCGCATCGGGCGACTGTGCCCTGGCCGATTTTGGACTGAGTCGCAACAGCAATTACTGTGCGTTGTTGCTCTCTGCGTCGCCGCGAATGGTACTTTTGTGGAACCGGGCCGGTTTTGATATGCGTTTCTTTTGGATATTTACCCCCTGAACAGACTCTGCCGTGGACCGGCCCGTGCCTGTCAAGTGGACAGCACCAGAGGCTTTGATTGATGGCAAATTCACCATTGCCAGTGATGTCTGGTCCTTTGGCATCCTGCTTGTCGAGCTGGTTTGTGTGTGCAGACCCCCTGCCTCTCCTCGCGCCTTGCTTTCTTCTTGTGTCTTCGACTCCCTCACCAATTAGCACTATGGGCTCAATCTGGGCATCAGATGGCAAACGGGAACACCCCTTATCCTGGCATGAGTAACGAATCTGTTCGTGTGGCCATTTGCGCCGGTGGCTACAAGTACGTAACCAATCTCAGCGCGGGGTAGAGTGGTGGCGTTTGAGGCTATACCGGACAACTCGTGTTGCTCAGCCGGTGTGATTGGTACTTGAGAAAAAAGAATGATGCGTGCTGAACCACTCGTGTTTTGATGCTTGCGTAGGCATCCGCGCTTGCCCGAGGTTCCCTTGGAGGTTTATCAGCTGATGCTCGATTGTTGGGCCTACTCGCCCGAGGATCGGCCCGATTTTCCCACCATCCGCGCTGAGCTCACACGCTTGGAGCAGGTAGGCACCGACGCGTCGCATAGCTTGTTGTGACTGAGACATGCCCTCATTCAAATGACTCCTACCCATGCGTCTCACAGCTCTTCGAGGGTGGTGACATCGCCGTGCGTTCAGCCGAGTAAGTGCGACAGCCTTGCCTTTTCATGGCAATTGTATTGCTCTTCGTTGACTGATGCCCGATCCCCTCTACTTCTGTTGTTTGCAGGACCTCTCCCAACGTGTCCAGTGAGCGTTTGGCGGCTGAAATGGTGAGGCGAGCCTCACACCTTTTGCGCTGGTGCCCAGGCATTTTCTGTAGCATCGTTTATGCTCACCTTTTATTTGATATGCACACACGCCCTTGCGATTCGTTTCAACGTGCACGTGATTACACGCGGCGCTGATTTTTTAGCGTCGTAGCCATAGCCCCATGGTGCGCGGTCGCAGCACAGCTGCTAGTGAAGGTGCCGAGCGAAGTGGCCATTGGGACAGCAAGCGCCGGTCAGAACACTCTCGGTAAGCTCGCGACCATTTGGTTAGCATGCCTTTTTTTTTTTTCGTTTCTCTGCCTTACTGCTTGCCTCTTCATTTTTTCTCACTATTTTTTCCACCGATGCAGGGGACACCGATTCAGCGCGCACGTCATGACGATTGACCGCAGCTCTTCGAGCCAACGCATTGTATTGCCGAGCCCGTCGCGTTCACAATTCTCCGGCTCGATGAAAGGCAGCAGTACACCGCCCGGGTCGCCTCGTTCGCCTCGTTCTCATTCGGACACTATTCAAGCATCACACCCATTGCGGAGCCAAACGCCGCTGCGGACGGCCGTATCGAGTGGCGCAGTGCCCATGAACTCGTCCGTATCGGGGATTAGCGATCTTTCGGGCCCAGATGGGCATTTTATGTCTCACACCGTCTCGAACGTACACAATCATGTGCGGGCCTCGCCACTCCTGGCCCCGACGCGACAGCAGGTGGATGAAGTTTCCTTGATGCCCACTCGGCAGGCTCCAGTGGTGGATAAAGTGACAGAGGAAGAGTCAAGCAGTCCTTCGTTAACAAACTCCACGACCCGTGCGCTGACACCTACTACCGAGCATTCTCCTGTTGTGGAGCGTGCTTTTCAGCAGCGGGCATCAGTGCTCTCGCGCCGCGCCAGCCTGCAAACGCCTCGCAACTCGGTGTCGGAGAGCGGCGACTGCTCGGAGCAAGGCTCGCCAGTACCCACGCGAGTCGGAATCACGCCCTTGACGGACGGCTGTGGCCTTGCCAACGGCCTGGACACTTTTGAAGATCCCTTTCATTCCACGCCCTCATCACCTCATGACGCCTCTGTCTTGGAACCGAGTCCGCGTCCCCGGCGCACGACCAAACCCAGCGGTCTTGGTATCCAGGTGTCACGCGCCCCAGCGGGCACGCCGACTCCTTCTGGCCCGCCCACGCCCGGCACGGCATACACTGCGCTGGAATCGCCCGCCTCGCCGCGCACCTTCAACTCGACATTTCTCTGAGGCAGGATTATGAGCTTGCCATCAGAGCCGACGTTTCTTTCCGTGAAAGATATCGACCGATGAGATATGAATGCGAATATCAACAATCGATTGGGTTTTGTACTGATGGAAAATGGGATTCCCGGGCGAAATCACCTGTGTTTTTTAAACGATCGACCAGCTCCCATCCATGGCAGTGAGTCTTGACCGTTGTATCTGCAGCACTTGTTTTCACGTTGCATGCTTTCTTTTTTTCTATCTTCTTCTTCATGATCACGACACCACCCCGCATCCCTTCACCGCTGGCCCTGTCTGTGAACGGCGAAGAATTTTCGTTGTTTTCATGTAATTGGACCCTAACTCTTGTGGTTGCCCACGTGCTACGATGCGCCACGCAAAACGCGGTCAGATGCCGCAAAGGCGATGTACCAGCATCCAATTCGTCATGTGGGAAAGGGGTTTCCGTCCCAGGGCTCTAGCTTCTTCGACAATCCAGCACTGCAGCGCACATGGCTTACAAGGTTACTTCCCACACGCGTACCAGTCCATCATCAGCGCATGTGGCCAGCAAGCGATGTTGTAAGTCGGGTTGATTGGGTGCCCAGGCCAAGCCATTCAGATCCTACAGCAGCCAAAGCGGAAAGTCAATACAGGCGAACAGCAGGTCTCCACACACCTAGCAATGTCAAGTACAAGTAGAGCATCATAAACGGGAAAAAGTACGCGAGGGACGGGCTGGGATCTGACCTGATCGTGTGCCTGGAACTGGCCGATGAGCTCATAACTCGGGGTATTGGTATCGGGTTGGACGGCGGTCTATGGACAGGTCAAAGAAAGCGGGTGAAAATTTGTGGGCGGGGCGCGAGGTCAGCGACAGCTCGTACCTCACGGAACAGGCGGACAATGTTGTCTCCGCCTGCAGTGGCGAGAATGTTTGTTTCGGGATCCCAATCGACGCTGTAGATGGGCCGGGTGTGTTGACCTGTGGATTGGGGCATGGCGTGATCAGGTGAGGCGAGTCCGAGTGATGTATCTTGTGGATCTGAGGAGGCAATCGTCGAGGACGGGGTCACACCAGTGATGGTGGCAATGCACTTCCACTTGTCGTCACTGGCAGACGGCGTGACAATGCCTGCAAAGTCAGAACACACGAGTCGGTTGATCGCTGAGTGGAGGGTGTTGCGTAGGCATGGTGCATAGATTGAACTGTGAGCAGGCAAGGCGGCACCTTGGGGATTGCCGGGTGGAAAGGCCTGATATACGCGCAGCGTCCGATCATCACCGACGGCAGCTGGGTGTATGAAAGAGAGAGGGAAGACAAGGATGAATGGGTTCATGCGGGGCCTTTGAGTGACGGGTAAAGCGATGGAACCGGAGTAAAGAATAAAAATGAATGAATGAGCGAAAAAAACCAACCAAGGCGAGACCCATCGGCGTTGAAGCAAATTTTCCAGACTGTTGACTGGTTGTCACTCAATGTATCACAGCAAATCCTGTGCAGCAGGGACGGATCAGCTCACAACAGAAAACGGCCTCGGTTATGTGTAGGTGCAAGTGTGTGTGATGTTGGTGGTGGCCGTGTTGCCTGAGCAGGGTGGTGGCGTTGCACGCACCAGTCGGCATTGTCGGGATCGGCGCGATAAAAGCGAATGGTGTTATCATAGCTGCACGAGGCCAAAAGCTGCGGGGGCGGGCCAGTCGAAGAGGAGCCCCGATGAGCGGACAGTAGAAAGATGAGGGAGTGGCGAAAGCAATGGAGTTCTCACGTCGCGGGTGGGGTGCCAGGCTACGGCCTTGACGTCCTGCGAGTGTTCAGCAAGAATGGCGGCACAATCAAACTCCTCTTCGTCGGCAAACCCTGTGATACAACACGAGTCGAGGGGGGTGAGGAGAGAGCGGGTACATGTGCATGCCAGCAGGTGTCGCCGCCAAAGATTGGCACGGGTCGGTGAAGAGGGGAGACTTGCATTCCCACAGCCAGACGGTTTTGTCACGGCTACAAGTGGCAATGTAGTCACCGCTTGCGCTGAATGCAACGCCCTTGACCTGTAATACAACGCGAGGGTCGGAGGTGGGTTTGCGCGCTGTCAAGAAGGGTACGCGAGCGCATTGTGTGTGCGACGCCTACCTCATTCTCATGACCCTCGAGGGTGGCAAAGCATTCAAAGCCTAGGGTGGGTGGGGCATCAGGCGAGGGTGGGTGAGAAATTTGTATGGAGCAGCGTTTGTGGGTGGCACGGGTGTTTATGTTGACTTGACTCACCAGAAGGCCCCTTTTCCCAGACACAGGTGGTCGAGTCGAAGCTTGCAGCGGCCAGGTAGTTGCCTTCTCGGCCCCATGAGACTTTTGATAAGAACGTCGGGCAAAGCGATGGCAGAAGGGCGCCGAGATTTGACGAGCAAAAGGTACATTGGCGTGTGAGGGCGAGCAGCAAGAATGAAGATCCGAGCCCGAGGAGCTGGAAAGGCGCGTGCTGGACCTACGGCTGCGGATGGTCCCTTTTTGTGGACCTTCGAGGGTGGAGAGACAGACCCAATCACGGGCCTCGCGGGTCCACAACCGAACCGTCTGGTCGCCACTGCTCGAGGCCAGCACGGCGCCTGTGGACAAGGCAGCGGGCCGTCCCGCCCCGAAGCCTGGCGTGAGGCCATCACCACCAGGCAGCCCCAACGAAAAAGGCGGAGACAGGCGGAGAAGGCGGAGAAGACGGAGACAGGCAGGCAGGCCAAGAGACACGAGACACGAGACACGAGCAGAGCAGCGACGCGCGTACCGGTCGGCGACCACTTGACATCCCAAACTCGATCCTCATGACCTGTGAACAGCAACAACATAGACACACGTGTCAGTCTCCTTTCCCAACCACCTGCTGCCCAAGCGCTCCCCCACCTCACATAGCATACCACCCCCTCCACCACCGCCGCTGCCGCTGCCGCTTACCCTCCAGACTCGCCACCATCTTGGCCGTCGCCCCCATCTTCTCTGGTGCTCGTGCGTGTGTGTGAGAGAGAGAAAACGTCCAACAGTTTGAGAGAGAAGAGCTTGAGAGAGAAGAAAGAGTTTGAGAGAGTTTTGAGAGAGTGTGAGAGAGTGAGAGAGAGAAGAGAGAGAAGAGTTTGAGAGAGAAGAGTTTGAGAGAGAAGAGTTTGAGAGTTTTGAGAGAGTGTAAGAGAGTGTGAGAGAGAAGAGTTCGAGAGAAGAGTTTGAGAGAGAAAAGTGTGAGAGATCAGAGTTTGAGAGAGAAGAGTTTGAGAGAGAGAAGAGTTTGAGAGAGTTTGAGAGAGAGCATCGGCCATATTATGCGGATCCTACGTATGGGAGAGCATGGGGGTAGAGTCGGGGGGTGACGGCAGCAACTTTGCCTTGTCGAGGGGGTCAAGAGGCTCCATTTCTTTCCACTCACTGACGGTTCAGCGGTGCTTGTTCGTATAAGGGGCTACACGATTTTATTGGCTTGCTGTTGGGCTGCCAGGGCAAGCGACCACGGGTATTCGGGCTTGTCCTAGGACGACGCAAATCAGTGGAGCACCCACCGGGCACAGACACACCACGGTCAATTCACTTGAATGCACAAGAGGTGCCAAGCGACAGATTGCCGACGATGAGCGAGATGTGTCAACAATACCTGCGGCGCCTCGTAGTATTCCTGAAAGGCCAAGTAGAGCGTGCCATTTTCGGTCCTGAAAGCGCCGGGCCCGGGCAAGGTCTGCATCGAGGCCATAAGCAAGCATGAGCAGGCCATGCTTTCAGCCCCCAACGGTCGAGGCTGTGCGCACACTCGGAACTCTTTGAAATCAAGTCATTGAGATGTCCCACCTCGGGGTCCAGACCATCCCCTTGGTCAGGTGTGGGCAGCTGCAGACAACGAGTAGCCTGCTCCAACTGTTCCTGTCGCCGTGACATCCGTGGGCTACTGGGGCTAGATTGCATCTTGGGCACTTCCAAGCTCCCAAAGCTGCCTCCATCCCTGTCGCCCAGACGCAAACCGCGCAAGCATTGAGGTTAAAGCTCCCCCCTATAAAAAAAAAAAAAAAACCAGGCGCCTCGTTCAAACGCGCGCCAGCTCATACATGATCATGACACGCTCGAGTGAAGAACGCGACGGCCGGAGTCCTGCGCCTGCACCATCAAACCGGCCCTCCCTACAAACCGCCACAAAGGGTTTCATGTTGACACAGGCCGGCGCGGTGTCCACCCCAGCCATGCATGGACTTGGTGCAAGTCGAAACCTACGCGCCACCAGCTCTGTCGGTGGGCTCTGGTGTGAGACTGAGCTGCTCCATGGGCACCAATTCGCTACGAGAATGATTGGGGCTCTTTAAGCAAGCCACCCGGAAGGATTGTGCACATTGTGACCATCACAAACAAGTGGGTGTCGGGTGAGGCGGGCATGCGCGAGCGAGCCAGGGTGCATTTTGAACGATAAACGCGCTCACACGTAGTTCTCCGTGCTCAAAGCTTGCACTTCGATTCAATTCGAGAGATCCCAAGGTTTGAGACCGCTTGCGCGAGTTTGCCTTGCGTATGCATACAGGGCACGAAAGAACGTGTGAGTTGGGGGGGGGGGGGGGAA
>NW_001865087.1:132072-133578 GCF_000002865.3 Monosiga brevicollis MX1
AATTTGGGGGGGGGGGGGGGAGGTAGGGCTCTTGTCTTTCCGTCTTGAAAAGAGGATCCTACCCTCAAGGAGGCGACGCGCTGGCGTGGCGCCGGCAAGGCCGGACCGTGTCGCCGTATTGCGCCCAGCCAAAGGCTCTCTTCGGTTAGCTTGAGGAGGGCCAAGTGCGTCAGGCCCGCAACAGAGTCAATTGCCTGTTGCAATGAATCCATCGTGAGGGCCACTCCTGTGCCAGTACAGACCCCGTTTTCAAATGCAATAGAGCCCAGAGAAAGAGGGTCGATACCTGGGGCTGAGGCACATGACGGTAAAGGTGACCGAGAAGTTGACCCCCTGTGTCTCGGCCAAGGCCAGGCGGGGGCGAAGCGAGCACCGTGAGGAATGAGCGGGGTTGGCATTGGGTTTAAGAACCACGTGTCGTCAATGGGTCTGTGACAGGGTGTTGGCCGGGATGCCGAGGCATGTCGCACCAAGCAAGAGCTCCAGGGTATGGCGGCGTTGGCCGACCATTACATCTTGGCGCGGACCGTTGAGGAGCTGGATAAAATCCCGCTCAAGAACCTGTACAACACCCGCCGTGTAGCTGCGGACAAGATCGCGCGGCAAAGCTTCCGGGGTGTGGTGGGAGCCCAGCTCATCCTGCCGCGTATTGATCAATGCACTTGGTCAGATGGCAACTTTTCATGGCAGAAAAACACATTCACATGTATCTGGACAAGTGGCCTGCTTCGGAGAGCTCCGGAAAGCAGTGGCTTGATGCGCTGAAACAACACATCAAGCACGCTCAAGCAGGAGGCAAGAGGGAAAAAAAAGGCAAAGCACAACGAGGCGAGACGAGGCAGGGCCAGACACCGGGCGACACGCGTCCCAGCGCCCCTCAGCGCCCCAGCGCCCCAGCGTCCCAGCGTCGTTTGGACCTACCGGGTCGTGGGTATGACGAAAGAGTGTGAGGAGCGACTCGCGCAACGGTTGGGACGTCTCCAAGACCGTCAGCACCACGTTCAAGGCGCGATCGCAAAGGCAGTCTCGGATGTCATCACTCAGAAAATGGCGCATGGCTTCCACGCTCTCCGATGCACTAGCGGGGATCATCCGGTTTTGGCTGAAAGGCCTCGGTGAGTGTACCAAACAAGAAACCAAGTCAGGGATGTGTGTGTGTGTGTGTGTGTGTGTGTGTGTGTGTGTGTGTGTGTGTGTGTGTGCCGCGCACCATCAGAGGTGTGAGGCTTTGAGGCTTTGAGAGTCGGCTACTAGCCGTCCACGGGACTGACTCACCCATGATGGAGTTCAAGATGCAGCGCCCATAGTTCCTCGTTGGTGCCGTGGCGAAACATGATTCAGCCCTCAACTCGCCACCCCCCACCCGTCGCGACGGGCGGCGCGACCGCTCTGCAGATCTGTGTCCGCTCAACCTTGCCACCCGATGATACCACTCCAACCCAAAACCAGACTCCTTTGACTACCACCACAACGACCACACCCCACCGCACACGCTACTCCAGCCCA
>NW_001865087.1:135048-139307 GCF_000002865.3 Monosiga brevicollis MX1
GAGAGATTTTGAGAGAGAGAGAGAGAGAGAGAGAGAGAGATGAAGAGAGAGAGAGAGATGAAGAGAGAGAGAAGAGAGAGAAGAGAGAGGCCGAGAGGGCGAGAGCGAGCGAAAAGCGACAGAGGGACATGGGGACATCAAAGTAAAGAGATGTATAGCCGTTGAAGAGATGTCGGGATATGGAGGAGCTATGGAGCTACGGGAGCCATGAAGCCACGAAGATGTTTGGACATGGGTTATAAGGGCATAGGGGAAGAGGGACTTGGGGAGATGCATGCACAACCAGAGGCAAAGGCAGATGATCATACTATTATGCAAACACACGGCCAGAGGGACGGATGGGGACAGACAGAGAGGTTGTCAAGAGAGGCAGAGAGACAGAGGCAGACTGCGAGATGCACAGAGACACACGCAGAGACAGACAGAGACAAACTGCGAGACAAACAGAGACACACGGAGACACGCAAGCACAGATTCGTAGATTGACGGGTGGGGGACGCTGCAGACGCAAAGAGTGGCAGGGAGACAACGCTTCAAGAAGTTCGAAGGGAGCAGGCAAGCAATCATCAGAGAAGCTCATCTTCAATCATATGGGTGTACGGCGCATGTCAGATCCAACCAAGTAGGGGCGAACAATTGATGAGCCAAAGAGGGTTGCAGCTACACCTCGTGCATTTGTGATGATCGAGAACAATCTGTGCAGGCCAATCTGTATGTTACAACGACAGGGACTGAGCGGCTATGCATATGAACAAGGCAATGACTCTTGTCCGTCCTCACAGCCACTGAAAGAGGCGTTACAGGAAGCATCAGGCATGTCGGATGGAAGCATGAGCCAAATAGATGGCGCCACGCGATGCGTTGGTCAAAGAGCCAGCAGAAAGAAGAGAGGATCGGCAGATTTTGAACCCCGATTGTAACTTGAACGTATACACATTGCATCTCTGCATATGCTCATATGGTTGGCGATGGCTCCCCATGTCTGGCTGTCTGCCGCATGACAGAAAGAAATCAATTTTAAGACACAAACCGCGCAGCGGCCACTCTGCAAGTGCCCCCGGGACAAGACACCGTCCTCAGCACGCGAGCAAAAACAGAAAAAAAAAATCAATGCCTGGATGGCAAAGGGTTAAGCAGGCTTTTGATTACGCCTGATGAACGCCCCTGCTGGAGACAATCCGATAGCGCTGCCCTGATGGTACAGCTGTTTGGGCGTGTGTCCCATGCGCCTCTTGGAATTCCTCAGCCGCCTGGGCTGCCTGCATCTGCTCCCATCGCTCCTGCTCCTGCTGACGGGCAGCATGACGTCGAAGAAGTTGGTTCCAGTCGTAGCGGGACAAAAAGCGCGACTCTGCCGCGCTGAGCTGCCGCCGATTATCACGATAGTAATTCTGTGCAGGACAACAATTTGGCCGGCCATGCGTAAGTGGCTGGTCCAGGACAGCGCGCGAGCAGAAATAACGCCGCGCGCTTGACCAAGAGTACGTACGTAGACCTGGAGGCTGGAGGCATCCTGATATGTTGCAAAAAGGCCAAAGGCCTCATCCAGATCAATGGGAGGAATATCCGCCCCTCGAGCCGGCCGGGCCAACAGGGCCCTGTCCCCGCAGCACAAACACATCAAAACCATCAGACAACCATACAGCTTCCAGGGCATCTGCCACGCGACCACAGATCCAAAATATCAACGCTTACCACGAGGGTGTTGAGGCGCGTGTTCGGTCCAACAGGGCTCGTGCCTGATCTGCTCGCGCCTGCAGCGTCGTTCCAGTCATCGCCATCGCGACAGAGGGCTGCTGCTGCTGCTGCTGCTGGTCGCTGACGCCGATGATGATGATTTCAAATATTGGCGGCAAACGTTACCTGGCCAAAAAAATACGGTATTTGTCAGATAAAACTTGCTCTCAAGCAAGTTTATCGCTTGGTTTTGAACCTCGTGACGTTCAGCGACACTTTTCTCTTTTTTGGCTCGTAAGTGTGTGTGTGTGTGTGTGTCGTATCGGCGTGACTGGACCTCTGCTTTGGGGACGCGCGCGCTCGCTTCGAGCGCACCAGAAGGATTGAATCGGCACGGCAGGATGTGCGCCCGGGGGGAGGGAGGGGGCTGTGCGCCGGCTTTTTGTTCGAGAAAGCTGCCATTTGGACTTAATGCTGCAGCGTGAGAGAGGTGTTCGGAAAGGAAAGACTTGACATGTCCAAGGAGGGCCCGAGTCGTGCTGGCTGGCCTGGTGTGAAGCCGCATGCATGCTTGGGATGGTCCACGCACATCTGCCTTGGTCTTCCGTGCCCGAGCCAGCTTTGAGGCAGGATGCATCAACCCTGACTTCGTTGCATCTTTTTTCCCGCTTCCCCTATCTGGCATCCCATGCTTATCCCATGCATGGTGTACTTTTTTTTCTTGGTCTTGCCGTCACAACAGAAAGACCGTCAACATGTCGGACGCCCTCACCTGGCAGATTGTTAAGAAGAACAACCGTTACATCAACCGTAACGGTACCGGCGACCGCCGCTACTTCAGCACTGTGAGTTTTTCTGTTCAAAAGGCGTGAGGAGATGCGCGCGTGTCTTCATCAGCCCAGCCCAGGTCTCTGGTTGAAGTGTATTGACGGAGGCCTCAAGTTTGCATGCGAAGACCTTTTTGACGGCTGGGCTGAACGGACACGCGCGAGGGGATCTCGTGTATTTTTTTGAAGATTGAGTCGTATCGTATCCGATTGGCTGCCGTGACACAATGCTGATCCTGATCCATGCCTCGGTGTACCCTGGCCCATTTCTCTCTCGTTCAATGGTTGCGCGCGACTGCAGGAGGAGACCAACATCACCAAGTTGCACAGCTTCCGTGCCAGCGGTCTCGCCAACTCCAAGGTGAGAAGCAGAGATGGCTCGGAATGGTTTCCCGTTTTCTCCCAGCAGATGAACAATCATATCGGAGAGCTCCTCGCCATTTTGGCGCGCGGGGATCATGGCGTTGTTTGTTTGTTCGGGCGCACACTGACATGGGCATTGGATGGGTTGTTGGACGTCTCTGTATTAGGCTTTTGGTGTTCGCCCCATTGCCGGCGCCAAGGGTGTTGAGATTGTGGCCAAGAACCCCAAGTATGCTTCTCAGCCCAAGAAGAACGTGTACACTGTCAAGCTGACCAAGGGTGCCCGTGCCTCCATGCGCTCCGTCAAGGGCCTGGCTGCCACCAGCTACTACCGCCCCGACCTGTCCAAGGTGCGCGCTTTTGGGGTTCTATCTTTTAATAGTTGCGTGTGTGTTTGAGACTCTGCGTGCGTCTTTTTTTCTCTCTGCTTTTTAATCTCACCCTTATCTATCCTTCTCCCCTCGTTTTTTTTTTTATAGGCTGCCCAGAAGCGCGTGGCCCAGATTGTCCGATCCCAGAAGGCTCAGTAAATTGCCTTGATGGTGAATTGACGTGTCTTCATACCCAATCTTGTCTCCTGTTTCAAGGGTTGTCTGCATATTCATGTTGTGGCTGGCTTTGAGCGGCCGAGCTGGGCTCCTCACCTACCGCAACCGCTACCGCTTCACTCTGAAGAATATGATTCAAGTCGGCTGAGGTCATAGACAGCAAAAGCATAGACAGCAAAAGACAACCAAGAAGCATGGGAGAGAGAGAGCAAGATGCGGAGTCCGACCAACATCTATAATTAGACGATGGCTTTTTGCAGTAATCGCATGGGAAGAGGAGGCAAGCAAGGAGTTTTAGGTGCAAGCAAAGGAAGGCAGGAAGCTGAGTGAAAACAGGGCACAGGAGAGGTGAACGAGCCACGGGGAGGGGCCGGGGGGGGGTGCCCGCCGCACCTGGTTTCTCGCGTTGCCCTTTTCCCAACCAATAAGCCGCACGCTCGCGCTTTTTGAAACAATACACAGAGAGAAGAGAGAGAGACGAAACAAAGGGTAAATATGAGAGAGCGGGAGGTACGAGTCACTGTCAGCAAGAGATACTGGTAATCATAGCTATCGCATCCACATAAAACTGTACACGGATCAGAGAAGACACCAAATTCATGTTCCATCTCAGAGAACATCCATCACCAAGCTCAAACAGCGAGAGAGAGAGTAAGAAAAGGTGTGTGTGTGTCTCTGTCTCTGTCTCTGTCTCTGTCTCTGTCTCTGTCTCTGTCTCTGTCTCTGTCTCTGTCTCTGTCTCTGTCTCTGTCTCTGTCTCTGTCTCTGTCTCTGTCTCTGTCTCTGTCTCTCTCTGTCTGTCTCTCTCTCTCTCTGTCTCTCTCTGTCTCTCTCTCTCTCTGTC
>NW_001865087.1:139357-158592 GCF_000002865.3 Monosiga brevicollis MX1
GCCACAGCTCCAGCCCCGGCTGCTCCAGCTCCGGCCGCCGCTGCCCCGGCTTCCGCAAAGAGTGACAACAAAAATCCTGCTCGTCGGCGCGAGCAGGTAAGCTCGTCCGATCCATATCCTCATTCTCAACATCGATTTTCGCCTTGCTTGCGCTCACCCACACCCCGCCTCACGCTGCTCCGTCGTTCTATCTGCGCCCCTTTTAGCTCATTCAGCTAGCTCCCGTCCAAGTCGACTCGGCCAAAACCATCAGCACGCAAAAGCTCATTGAACAGCAAGTCAAGGCCGCCGGGGTCTTTGATAACAGCAGTGGCATGCGGCGCGTCGATCTGGCCAGCCTCGAACGCAATGGCGTGGCTTCGGCTGGCCCTTCCGCCGTTTCTGCTCCAACGCCCGTCATCACGCCCATCGGCGGTGGTGCACCCGTGCCCACAGCCTCGGCCCCCGTCGCCGCCAACACCCCGGCCCCAGAGTTCCCGCCTGAAATGTCGGACCACCCCGCCGTTGAGGCCCTGCGTGTCTCACGCCACTGTCTTGAGCAGGCTCAAGGAGCTTTGCAGGAGCGTTGGACTGCTGCCAAGGCTCACGTTGACAAGGAGTTTCAGCGCTTCACTCAAGCCGTCGTCGCACGCCACACCGCTCTGCTGCGCGAGATCGACGACAAGATGTTCCAAGAGTCGGCCCTCTTGGCCAAGCGACAGGTATGCGGACTGACGTGCGACGGTTTCTTAAAACTTGGTTTCCGTGACCAGACGGTCCGAGCGATAGCACTCAGAACCAAACCGCTCATGTTCTCACCATTGCGTCTGCTGGCTCAGACAATGCTGGGACGCTTGACGGTCGAGCTGCAAAGCTGCATGATTCGAGGTGTAGACCCAGAGCTGGCCCTGAAGCTCGAAAGCTTTCGTCAAACGAGTGAGGTCGACGTCGACCACTGGTTTGCGGACCGGGTCACGCTGGATCTCAAGGAAGACGTCAAGAACGTGGGCCAAGCTGGGTCCATCTACTCGGTCGTGAGCGCCCAACCCCCACCCGAGGTGAGTATTTGAACGAGTTTCCAAGTGGCCAATGTCCACCCTTCTGTCTTTGCTGTTCATGATTGCCTTTCTCACTACCCTATTGGCTGGCTTGTAGCAATCGCGACGCAAGGCTCCTGCACGCAAGAAAGAGCTGAAGCTTGCCATGCCCACCAAGTTCGTATGCCGAGAATCGTCTTGTCTTGTCTTGTCTTGTTCAGTCTATGTGCTTTTCAACGCATTCTGTTCAACGCATTTATTTTCTTTTCAAATTGGCTTCTGTTGCTAATCTACGCGTGTGCCTGCATATTGGCGTGAAATTGCTGTAGTCTGATGAATGGCCAGCCCAAGCCACAAGGGGCGGCAGCAAACTCGGGCAGCGCCAATGGCGGTCGTGGTAACAGGAACAAGGGCAAGGGCAAGGGCAAGGGGTCGGACGCACCCGCCCCGGCAGGCAAGCAGGGCAATCAAAAACAAGACAAGCCCAAGCAGGACAAGCCCAAGCAGGACAAGGTCGAGGGCGCCGGCAAGAACAACAAGGCAGCGGCAAACAAGAAAGCCGGCAATAATGAGAAATCGGGCAAATCCCAACAACAACAACAACAACAACAGCAACAGCAGCAAGGTGGCAAGAACACCAACAAGAATCAAAAGAAGGAAAACAAGAGTGCTGAAGCCGAACAAACCAAAGCTCCTTCAACCGAGAGTACGGCCAAGCCACAGCCGCAGCGCGAGCCCCGACGCCGCCGCGATCGCAACTCGCAGAAGAGCAGCGATGTAGAGTCTGCAGACGCCGCCGCAGCGCCTGCCCCCAGCCAGAGTGTCGAAGCCTAACTAATTTTTCTTTTCTTTTGAAGGAGTCTGTGGTTTTCCCAACCCCTTGCACTTCCCGAACCCGCATCCACCACCCAGCTTGACGCCTGCCAGTCTCTGCCACTCTGTTCACCTTGATGTGTTTCTCTGCTTTTTGACAATAATTCTTCTTTGACATTGGCGGTTGCACACTTGCCGTCACTGGGATGTCCCCATCTTTTGACTTTTCTCCTGTCCCAGTTACAAAAGCCAACTCCTCCTTCTTTCCTTTATTGTATTTGTCCGTCGACCTGCACCCAATCCACCCCTTTTCCGATCTTGACGCGTGCTTTTCCACTTTTGACAGGAGTGCAGATCAGGTTGCGGTTTTATGTCAATAATTACAATGACAACAGTCGAACAAATCGATGCCAATCAAAGCGCAACGTTGCCGCATGTATATCGGCTCGAATAAATCTGATCTTGGATCTTGATGTTCTGATCAATGTGGAATGGCATCGGCACTGTGTCAAATTAATTCGACATATTTGAAGACGTGGTCCGCGTCAGGCTCCAGGACGCAGTCCGTGTGGCCAACGCCAACCTGTTTCTAAGGTTGTTCAAGTCGCTTCTTTTCCTGTTTTTGATTTCTAACTACATTCGGATGTATTTTTGTGTCTCTGATGTAGAAAGCGGAGAAAAGTACCGTCGGACAACTCGTGCCTTGTCAGCGATGCAAACTGGGTTGGATTGTGTAGCGATGCGGTCGAACCCCCTTATTGGCTGAGTTCCAGCACTCACATAAGATGGCCGTGGAAGAACAACAATATTATTACTCTATGAGCAAAACGGATAACAAGAAAAAAATTTGAAATTGAATTGTATGTCTTCCAAGTATGGGACGCGAAAGGCAATGGCCGCCCGCGCTCCCCAACGAGATATTGCACGAGAGCCACGCCATGATTTTTGGCATAGATTCACGCCTCATGATTGACCCTGAGCCATCGACTAACCCACCACGAACGCGCAAGAACCAAGCTATACACGCCAACAACGACACAAACATGTAATTTCAAAGTGGGTAGATGTTGCCCATCCTGCCACAGTTCATTGCGGTCAAGCGAGAAAACAGGGCCAAGAACCAAAGCTCGGTGAAGAACCAGGGAGCAAGTGAAAAGGGCGACAGATGTTCCGGCAGCAGTGTCAAGCTTAATCCACCACGTGCAGCAGACGCATGCAAAGCCCTAGTTCATGCTTTGGTTGACTGGCATTCCATTTAATCAGCCAAGAGATCATCCTCATCCTATACACGGCAGGTGGCAGGTGAGCCATCACGGCGAGGCAACGACGTGAAACAGGGAGGAGGACACGAAGCGGGGTGGAATGACAAAGTCTCACACGCACCAGATCATCCGCGGCTGTGGCGTCGACGTCATCCAGATCGAGGTCCAAGTCATCATCCAGGTCATCAACCTCAGGCTGTTCCTCAGGCTGTTCCTCTTGCTCGTCTGCGGGCTGTTCAATGGTCTCTGCAGGCGCCGCAACCTCCTCCTCGTCACCAAAGTCAAGATCATCGTCTTCAATTTCCTGCTCCTCGGCCTCTTCCACTGCCTCCTCGGGCGCTGGCGCTGACACGGCGTCCACAGGCGCGGCGGGCTGTGCGCTGCTGGTGGTGGCAGCAGCAGCAGCCAAATTTCGCTCCCAAGCAGGAACCTGACGCTCGGCTTGCACGGCCTGGTATTGGCTGGCCGGGGCAGCATGCACGTTGCGTGCCCTATCAAATCATGAACACGAAAAAAAATCGTGAGAACTCATTCCAACTACATGCAGGCCGTGGCACGAGCGTGGGCGGGTACCTACTTGAGAGCAGCCTCCAATTGCAACGACTCTTGGAAGTTGGGGAACAGGTTTTCGTACTCGCTGGGCGAGGCCAGCGCTTGCGACAGTTTCGGGCGCGACTTGCTCAGCGATTCCTTCCAAGCTGCAGTGATTTCCTCCACACGGGAGGGAACGTAGGTGCGTGCAAATAGCGCGGCTTCGGCCACACGGTTGCTTTCCAGCAGCAGGTCGATGCATTCGCTCGCTTTGCCCTGCAAGAAGAGAGCCAAGAACCCAATGTTGTGCTTGCCCTCGGCCACGGCGTCGCAAGCCAAGCCCTGAAGCTTGTCTGCCTTGCCAGCGGAGCTGTGCAGCACAAGACACGACGAAGTGAGGGGTCAACAGGGGTGCACGTGACGGTCGGGAGTTGTGACTCGAGCAAGGCAGTAGCATTCACAACACACTGTAAGGTGTGCAAGCGCTCGGGTTGCGTACCTGTAGAGCAGAAGCTGGCCGCTGTAATCGTGGGCATGGGCCAAACATTCCTCGGCCAGATCAAACATGGATTTCTGCATTGCGGCCTCAGCCAGCAGCTTCCACTTGTGCACGTTGTCCAACTCCTGGGCCAGCTCGCGGGCGACGATGAGCTTGTGCAGGCTAAGAGCAAGCTCGAAACGGTGTTCGGCGTCTGTGGAAACGACCAGAGCTTGCTCTTTGAAGCCCCGCTTCTCGAGGAAGTGAGCCACGCGCGTGCGCTGATCAGCAGGAATGTTGGGCATGACTTCATCAGCAGCCTCAAAGTCGCCGCGCATGACAGCCGTCTGGTATTCGAGGACCGCCAACGGGAGCTTGTAGGAGATGATGTTCAGGTCCTTGTCACCCAAGTACACGCGGCCGGTTTGGCTGAGGTAACCCAGAAGGTACATGGAGCGATCCATGTGGGAGACGGTGACAATCTCGCCACCAACGTAGTAATTGAGGCGGTTGCCCTTGTTGGTGTAGATGAAGCAGTCACCCACCCAGCAAGCAGTGTTGACCGAGTCTGCAATCTCCTCCAGCACCTCAAGGGCATCTTCGATGCCTTCCTCATCAATCTCACCGCCCGAAGCCACAACCTCGGCAACAGCATCGGCATTGTAGGACAGCATGTAGAAAGTGTCGTCATTGGTCACGATTGTGAGTTTATCGCCAGCCTCGGACCAGAACACGTTGACGGCGTCGATTTCAATGCGACGGATCAGCTGCAGGCTCTCCCAGTCGTAAAAGCTCAGCGTTCCAAAGCCGCGCACACCAAGGAGCGTGCCACCGAAAATTCCTAGAGTTCAGGGCACCGCGGTGAGGTAATGGCGCACGGTTGTTCCCAATGAGCGTAGCGTTGGGGAAAAACAAGAAGAAGGAGAAAAGAAAAGAAAAGAACAGGGGAGGGAGATGACGGTGGCAAACCAACCTTCGGCGCTAAAGTCGGGCTTGAGGGTTGCCTTTTCTTTAAAGTTCTTGAACAGCTTGACCTTGGAGCTGCTTTCACGAGTGGCATACTCTGAGGCATCGGCACCCCACACAAACTCAAGAGCCTGACCAAAGGCCTTGTTGCGGAAGGAGAGCGCAGTATGGATGTTGTACTCGCCATCACCACACACCACCACAAAGCGGCCGTTGGGATTGTGCGACAGGGACTGCGGGAAAATCTCGCACGAGCCCAGCTCCTGCATGAATGAAATACGACAGACAATGAGCATGGCGAGTTGGAACGCGACTGTAGGAGGTTGGGGGTTGCATGTAGTTTTTTTTTTTTTTTAAATCAACATGTGCGGGAAGAGGAGCGGACCTTCATGGCGAGGGGCAGGGGTTCGCCGTCCTTGATCGAGTCCTCCAGCTTGAGAACGTTGGCTTGTTGAACTTCGTTGTGCTTGGTGACGATGATCTTGCCATTGTTGTCCATGGACATGGCCGGTTCTTCACGTCCCAGCTTGACCATGATGGCACCGTCGTCGTAGGCGATGGCCACGTTGTTGGTGCCGAGGCGGCAGCTCATGGCCCAGACGCGTTCCATACCGTAGTTGAGGGTGTTCTCAAGGCGGTAGGTGTTGGAGTGCCAGACGCGGATGGTGCCGTCTTCGGCGCCCGTCAGCACAATGGGGAGCTCGGGATGAAAGGCAACAGCGCACACGTTCTGAGTGTGTCCCTCAAGCGTCTGAAGGAAGGAGCATGCGTCAAGCGTGGTGGAAGGTCAAAGGTGTAAGGATTCACGAGGAAGCCAGCGAGACCAGGTGAAAGACCAAGGTTGTTTCCGTGGGAAAAAAACAACAACCGAAAAAAAAAAAAAACCAAAACCAAAACCAAATCCAAAAACCAAAAACCAAGAAACCAAAAGACAAAACGCCAAGCGAACACGCAACGAAGAAGCGTAAGCACAGGTCCATGGAGGGTGACGCACCGCAACGCAGGCCTTGCTTTGGTAATCCCAAATCTTGACGGTGCAGTCATCGGCACCAGAGACCAGGTAGGGCTTTTCACCTCCGGGAAAGTAGTCGATGCAGTTGACGCCCTTGGCATGACCCTGCAGGGTAAAGTTGGGCTGGGCGGCGCCAAGCTGCCAAACCTTGATGGTGCGGTCCAGGGAGCACGAGGCAAACGTGTTGGTATCCTTGGGATTGAAGGTCACGGCCATGACGTAGTGCGAGTGCCCCTCAAAGACCTGTCATTGGGTAAGCATAAGCCCAGACGTAAAAAAAGGTCGACGGCCAAGGGTGAGCAAAGATTCACCAAGCAGGGAGTAAGACAGGAACAAAAGGAAAAAAAAAAAAATCCAAGAGGCACGCAGAATCATCAGGTTAAGCGGGCGGCGGTGGCGACACTTGCCTGTTTGCATTCCCAGTTGGCATTCCAGTCCCACATGCGAATGGTGGCATCGTCGGAGGAGGAGAGGACGTAGGACTGTGTGGGGTGCACGGCGAGGGCGCGGATGTAATCAGTGTGGGCCTCGAAGCTGTGCGCCTTTTCCAGCGTGTTGTAGTTGAACACGGAAATGCGCATATCATCCTATAGCCAAGAAAGGGAAAAAAAAAAAAGAAGTAGAAAGGGAAAAGAAAAAGAAACAGAAGGGGTCAGGATGAGAAGGACGAGGAGGGTGAAGCCGCCCAATGCCCAAACAAAGCGACAGCTCGGGCTGCCCGAGGCGAGGCAACGGAAAAAAAAAGGGGTGGCAAAAGCAACAGTGTGCGCTGAGGAAGACGGGGGTACAGACCGAGCCGGTGACAATCCAGTTTTTGCGGTCAATGAAGCGAGCCGCGCGCACGGGAAGCTCTGTGACTTCAAAGGTCTTGATTTTGGTCTGAGAATTGTAGTTCCAGACGTGGACCGAGCCATTGTAGAGGGCAACCAAGAGCCAAGGTTCTGTGGGATGAATATCGATGCCCTTGACGCGATCGCTGCGCGCGCTCAGCTGGCGCTTGATGTCCAGACGCAACGGCTACGTGTGTGGCAAGGCGTTAGCATGCGTCTCTGATCAAACATGTGTTTGTGCCATCTGGGAGGGGGCATGGTTTGGTCTAGCAAAGGTGCCTGAGCGAGCTTCAGCAAGGCGTGTGACGCACCATGGTGGCGGTTCAAGACACGATGAGGACAGAGGGGATACAACTGGCAGCCAGAAGCCTTGCAACGTCCACCCGAGCGACAGTGAACGGGAGGAATCTACGTAGCCAACGGCAAGGAAACCTCGCGAGCTAAACATGTATCGGATGATACAAAATGCCAGCAAAGCAGAGTAAAAAAAAAAAAAAAAAGTGAGTCTTGAGCACGAGAAAAGCGAGCGCGAAAGGCCGTGAAGACGGAGGAGGAAAGAGTGATCACGACAGGACAAGACGGGCCAAGAGCAGGGCACACGGGACGAGTTGCCGGGAGAAGCACTTGGGCATTAACAGGAGAGTCGGAATGGCACAACGTAACACAACAGCACGCTGCCCTTTGTAACTTTCTGGTCGATCAAGAGAGCGGGGTGGGGGACACGAGGAATCAGTGGCTCGGATCTCCTTGCAGTGATGACCACACGAATAGACGGATCCGATCAAGCCATCGGATCCGCCTGCTGCATTTGCACCATCACCGACCCCACTGCATCTGTCGCCCGAACGCGCTGCCCTTTTGACCAACGTGCTCCAGTGGGAGCAAGCGCAAGCGAGAGAGGAAAAAGGTCACAAGTACAGAGACAGAGAGAAGGAGAGAAGGAGAGAGAGGGAGAGGAAGACAGCCAAGCGTAAACGAGTCCGGCTAGCCTTCACCCGGGTACGAGTGCTCAGGCAAACACCCATAGCCCTTTGGCACAGTCCGGCACGGCGCTGCCATTTCAACTCACAGCGAGAGAAGAGAGAGAGAGAGAGAGAGAGAGAGAGAGAGAGAGAGAGAGAGAGAGAGAGAGAGAGAGAGAGAAGAGAGAGAGAGAGAGACACACACACACAGAGACACAGAGACACAGAGACAGAGAGAGAGAGAGAGCAACTCACCCCTTGAAAGTGTCACTTGGGGTCAGGTCTCTGGAAATGCTCTGAGGCTGTGAATGTCAGATGAAAAGATTCTCTGAATGTGCCACCCTGAACTGGTCAACCTCTTCTTATACGTTGAGGTTTTCTCTAAGGCATGGCCGTTCCAACAGGGATCCCCTCAAAGTTACAATCCATCATTCCGTGTCTCTGCCTCAGAAGACATACCCTCAAGTTGACTGGTGCAACGAGTCTCTTCAAGTCTCTTCAAGTCTCCTCAAGTCTCTTCCCAGGCACAACTGTTCTCAACACCTGTCGAAATGCGCTGTTGTGTCAGCGTTTCGGAAGGACCTGCAGCCTTTTTGTCAGCATACCAAACAACCTGTTGGCGTCAAGTCTAACACAAGTCACACTTAAATAACATTCGCGTCATCAGTCACACGCAAAGTGTGACACAATACACACTGTAAAGGGCTCGCAAGCTGGTTCCACGCAGGAATTCAGTTGGTAACAGCTGTTGCGACCAAACTTCCCATGTGTTTTACTTTTTTTTTTTTTCTTTTTTTTCTCTTTTTTTTGGGATTTTTATTTTTCTTTGTTCTGGTCATTGAAACGGCAGCGCCACTGCCTTTCTGCTGCTCGGCTGCCGTCGTAGCCGCTGCCGTCTGCCGTGCAGGCAGACCCTTGCGCTTGATCGCGCATTTGGGACAACCTTCCCTTCGTCACGACCTGCCGGCGTTTTAGCCCGGGTGACCCTGACCGCCACCACCCAAAGGTCAGCACGAGATTGCTTGCGATGACATACCTGACCTCGATCCTGTCACATTCTCTGCTTTTGGTTTCATTCCGAGTATGATCTCTGCTTTTCGCATGACTTTTGCCTTTGTGGTTCTCGTTGATCTTGAAGCTTCTCTGCCGTTGCGCTGTGATGATCCTTCTCTCTCTCTCTGTGTCTCTTGCGTGTGGTGGTGAAGTGCGTGAGTGCTCTCTGGATCATAACGGCAGCGCCGCTGCATCAAGCCAGCACCGGGACCCACAACAGAGTGTGAACAAGCGTGCGTGTGTTTCCTTCGATCCCTCCCCTGCTTTCCCGTTGGTCTTGCTGCCATTGTGGCTTGCACACACAAATGCAGGCAGCACTGACTCGGAGCCTCGTGTGTCCGTTGAGCTAAATTTGTAACGTGATGTGGCAGTGCAAACCTCGACTTGGTGCCCCTCTGCTCCCGCTCCCCGATCACCCTGTCGACCCATTTTGCTTCCCTTGTTCTTGTTCTGAACCCTTGGTTTTTTGATGGCGTCCAGCTTGTGCTGTCGCCATTTGCCCTTTTTTTGCCTCTCTCTCTCTCTCTCTCTCTCTTTTTCAAAAAAACACCTCACGATTGCCGTGCTCGTCTTGCGTGCTCGTCCTGCGTGCTCGTCTTGCGTGCTCGTCTTGCGTCTTGCGTGCTCGTGTGACCTCACTGCGCAACTGTTTTTGTCAACTCGCCTTTGTACTTGTTCCAGACCAATTTTTTCGTCTTGGTCTAGCGCCTTGATCATCCTTTCCGACCGCCACCATGGACTCTCTTTTTGCAAACCTGCACGGGGCAAACGGCGATGCTTTGAGTGCCTCAGACTTGATGAGCGCTGCCTCGGACGTGTGGATCTCCGATTCCGCTTCGGACTTGCATTTTGCTTCAGACGTGTTTCTCGAAGATGCAGATGCCTCCAACACACTGGAATCCGTCTTTGGCGAACCCATCGCCTGTCCCGCCACAGCTCTGTCCCATCAAGAACAGCAACACAACGCAGCCCAACTCCTCGTTCTCCCAGAGCAACAACAACCACAACAACCACAACAGCCACAACAGCAACAACAGCAGCAGCAACCGCCTCAACATGCCTCGAATGCCTCCTTGCTTACCGCCACACCTTTGCCCATCACGGCCACAGCCCCGGGCCTTCTACCTGCATCCACCGCCTCGACCACCACCTCCGGAAAACGCAAGTGCCACGCCACTTCGCACGGCGTGGCACCCCCTCCCAACCCCACAAAACGCCCCTACACGGCGACCCCGACACTCCCCCAACACAACCCCTCCTCCGCTCGTCCCCTGTCTCAAGCGCCAGCACAGGCGTACCTGGCCTTTCCCGGCCAATCCCTTCAACTGTCACACCAACAGCGACAATCCCAACACCGGCCGCAAGAACACCAACCCCAGCAAATGGCACAACAACAACAACAACAACACATTCAACGCCAACAACAACACCAACAACAACAATCTCATCAGCAACAACAACTACAACAACAATCTCAACCGCAATCGCAATCAGCGCAACAACAGCTGACAGAACTGCGCCCACAAGCTGGCAGCGCTTACGCAGCCCACCCCAACACTACTCCTTCTCTGCTTCCTCCGCCCCACTCGGGCAACAACCATGCCTCCTCAAGTGGTGCCCAACAAGACCTCGCCCCTCCCAACACCCTCTGTCCTCCATTGAGTAGCTCCGCCTTTGCCTCAGCAAAACGACAAGGGCTGACTCCGGAAGGGGCCCTGGCTCAGTTTCTCACTTCCATTACCGACGAGGAACGTGCCCTGATCATCTCAGAAGGCGTTGACGTCCCCCTCTCGGGCCTCATCACCCAAGCGCAGAGCCGCGAACTCAAACGCATGCGCCGCAAGGTCAAAAACAAGCTCTCCGCCAAAGACTCTCGTCGTCGACGCAAGGAGTACGTCACTCAACTCGAGGAGGAAAACGCTCAACTCCGTGCCCGCCTTGTGACCCTTCACGATCAATCCATGGCTCGTCAGTCCATGCCAGCTACCACCTCCTCCTCCTCCTCAACCACCACCACCACCACCACCACCACCACTACCACGAGCAGTGCTTCCCCGTCACGCGCCCACTCACAGCCTTCCTCAGGTCGTCGCCCGGCATCACGCCAGCATCATCAAACTTATGCCATGGTCATGATCATGCTGGCCCTCTCCTCCTCCACGACGCGCCTCGGTTCTCAGCCCCTGACAGGCGCCCCCAGTCCCAACCTTAGCCTCAATTTGGCAGAGAAGATGGGTCATGGGCACAATGCCGTTTTGGCCTCATCCCCGCTCTCTGGCTCAGACTGTGAAAGCGTCGATGACCTTTACGGTGACGCGGGTTCAGAGCTCGGGCTAGCTGAAAACCCTCTATTCTCTGATCTAGCTAGCAATCAAGACGCCGACCTCATCGAGCCCCTCTCCACCCTGCTCAAGCAAGGCACCGCCGGTCTCAACATGCATGTTGCCAACCTTCCTGTTGCTCTCCAGCAACAGCTCGCCCACGTTCTCTCGACTGCTGGTCCCCAGTTTGACTCGGGTGCCATCGAACAGGCTATTGTTCTTGCCCCAAAGTCCAATGACAATCTCTGGATGCAGGATACCGCTCCCAAGATTGAGCCAGTCAGTCAATAATTGGCCAAATCTTGGCCGGTTCTACAACCCCATTTTGTCTTTTTTTTTTTTTTTTTCAGCTCCAAATCACAAATTTGCAGTGCCGCCGAACCTTGGCCCCATGGCCGAGCGGAAAAGACACGATTCCTGTGAGCAGAGCAACAAAAAGGTGACGGAGCATCGCACGACACAAAAGCTACGAAATTCACAAACTCAAGAGCAAAAATAAAACCAAATACAAATTATCAACGACAACAAAGACTGCGCCGTTCGAAGGTGTCCGCATGACTACCTTCTTTGTTTGAATACCCGCCGCGCACGGACCACCGCGTCATTTTGCCACCGGCAATAAAATGCCCGCCAACTCGAATCACTTGCAAATAGGGCCAATCGGATTGAATATGCTCAAAAATCGAACAGAAAGTGTTTTTCTTCTTGAAATCTCTCGTTTGCCAGACATAGCGCGGCTCGGGCATAGAAGTGGATCGGCAGAGATGATACATCGTGTACAAATCTCGATTGCGCTTCTTGTTCTCTTAAATCCCTATTCATAAATCTGATTGCCTGCGTGGCCATCCCTTGCGCCCTTGAGCGGTTCTGTCTCGACTTGAAGGCCCAGGGGCTTCATAGCCTCTCAAAATCGACCTATCCTTCACGCTGGCGCTCAGCCCTAAAAAGTCAACCGCTTCTTTTCACGCCTGCCACCATGAACAAAGAGAGAGCACCGACAGAAATTGTGTGAAGGACACAAGCTTTTGCAAAGCCAAGTCAAACCACGAGTTCGTAGCTTCGTAGAAATAGCAAGCTAAACTCGACGTACCTTCGCGAAGATAGGAGGTACGAAGCGTCCTCGATCAAGTCATGCGACTCTGTTTTGAACATGTATACGCATTCCAACAAACGCGCACGCTTGGCTTGTTGCATAGCCTGTGTACGAGAGCAAGAGACATGGGGTAGAGCACGATTGAGAAGGGGGGAACACAAAACACACTAGATCGGCCCGCCTCTGAACGGTCAGAAGCTGACCTTGGAGCTCTGCGCGCCTGATACTCGACTTGCTGCCACGACCGCGGATGGTGTACCATTCGAAGAAGATTGCGTCGAGTCTGATACAAGCTTTTTTTTCCTTCCTCGTCTCTTGGGCTTTTCAACCTCTACTTTGGGCAGTGCCGCGGCAACGCATGTCGCAGGTCCGGGCTTGGCATCCTGGCCCTTGCAAGCACGCTCTACTTGACTTTGCAAGGACCGTACTGTCCGCTCTCGCAAAGCAGCACGTTGCTCCTCCTCATCTGTCGTTCCCCGCCGTCACGAGCAACCAATGTTATTTGCAAAAGCACACCTTGCGTGCGCAAAATTGCAAAGCACATACCCTGAATGGGGTGACGTTGCACGTCAAGTGGTTTTGGAAACGCTTGCCATTCCGCTGGGTGCTCACACACTTGCAAAATCTGCATTGATGGTCTGTTCCCAAGCAAGCGTCGCAGGCCAGACAGTCAAAAAGAACAAGATGAGCTTTAAAAAGCCACACGTTCTTGAAACGGGACAAGAGCGTCATCTACCGGTCCAAGTTTGACCAGTCGTGCTTGGGTCGAGGCCGATAGATGCGATCTACAAGGTACACATGGCTCTCGTGCCCGGACCGAGTCGGTCGACCTACAGCCATGGAAATTTGGATGAAAGAAAGACACGAGCAAGTGACGTGAATGTGTGTGACCCACCACACAAAGCCTCAACCATCAACGGACTCTCAGACCAGCATCTGCATACAAACCACTAATGTACTGGGCGCGGTGCAGCACGCAGCAATGGCCACGATACAAGTGGGCTGGGATACTGCGCATCTCGGGGGAAAAGGCCAGCTACAGTCAACATGCCAACGCAAATCGCACGTGTCATCCTAAGCCTTTAAGTTGCTGTCGCATCAAGGGTGGACTAGAATTCAAACAGGCACGGCAACCGAGGAGAGCGAGGGGCGGGGGGGGGGTGTACCTCTTGAGGATGAAATTGGTGGCGGGGCTCACGCATGGAGTGCTCAGGAAAGAAGAAGCAACGGCCTGTCAGCCAAGGCTGGCCGTTGGCATCGCGCCACAGCTGCATTGCATCAGGTCATTAGTCCATGTAGGGTGTCGTATAGCACCAGCACGAGGGCACGCGCGCAAGACATACCATTTCGATGCGCATGACCTCGTAAACCTGTCGCGCTTGCGGGTGGTTGGCGGGAATAGTACCTTGCCCCTTGGGCCACGAACGCTATCGTTGTTGTCCATACAAAGCAATGCCATCAATAGCAATCGAGTTCCTCGTAAAACCAACAAAGCAAAACCAGAAGCAAAACTACATCGGTTCTAATCTCGAGTCTCTCAAAGCGCACAAACAGGCTCCTTTACCTGCTTTGTGGGTTTGAGCGAACTACGGCGCACGGAGCTCATCAAGTGATCTTCGAGCGCCTCCGAATTTTCTGCCACGACATAAATGCAATCTCCCAAGCGCAGAAGTGCAGGCTTGGCGTCATGCCAAGGATTTGTGACCTCAAGCGTTCGGTAATGCACCAGAGTTTCATCCAGCTGTTCTTCAAGAGTCGCCACTCGACTTGCCAAGCGTCTGCTAGCGCTGCGCATCTGCGCGTGCTTGGCTTTGAGCTGTTTGGCAGCCTGTTCTCCCCGGGAGATAGCAGGCCGGGAGATGGCCAACGCCAGGCGTGTGAGCGTCGGTAAATGTGACACGATGACGTGCATCGCAAAGCAGACACCAAGGCAAACCTACGTTGTCGTAAACCTGCAAGGCCATGGTTTGTGCCAGCAATCGTCGCGAATGGTCAATCACATCTGAGAGCGTGACACTGCCATGCCCTTTTCGACGATATGATAGGGTCGTGATGAGTTCAGTAGACTTGGTATTGGTTGCTGTTGCGGTAGATCGTAGGTGAACCATCTCATCCACCGCTTGGGTTAACGCATTCGCATCGTCGCTGTGTTCAAGGCTAAACAACAAGTCCAACAGCATTCGGGTGCGTGCCTCTGTGAGGCCACCTTTGGAGATGATCGATGCACTTTCTGCGGCGAGAATTGGCATCCCTTCCGCGCTCAGAGTGGGAGGAGTTGGTGGTCTCGTGGGATGAAGCGTGCCGATGGAGTCTGATGTCGGTGTTGTTGCGACTGGTAAAGCCATGTCGGAAGAGGCTAACGGTGTGGAAAGAGGCCCTGCCCCTCTTCCGCCACCCAAATTCTTGTTGTCAAGATCAGAGAGTCCATCCAGCTCGTACAAAGGCAGGTCTGAGACGCTGCTGCTCTCACTCGTAGACACGGGACCTGCCACTTCCACCGCTGACCACCTGGCTGGATTAGGTGGTAGCATGGCAATATCAGCCTCAAGCGCAGCACGCACCATCCTACCCGTATGCGTGAGATGCGGATGCGCGGGAATGGGATGAGTCACACCGATCAAAGACAAGAAACGAGTCCAAGCAGACGGTGTTACGGAGCAAAAAAAAAAAAAAAAAAAAAAAAAAAAAAAAAAATAAAAAAATAAAAAAAAAAAAAAAAAAAAATAAAAAAAAAAAAAAATAAAAAAAAAAAAATAGTGGCGCAGCAGACGATACCCGAGGAAGCTGCGCGTTTTGTTGCGTCGATTCGTGAGTTGCTGCAGTGAGGCCTTGGCCTCGCTCAGCTGCGTTTGGTCACGTTGAGGCAAAATGAGCAAAAGATATCTTCAGTTTGTACACCAACGTATGAATGATCAGCGGATGTTCACACCTCTGAATGCAAGGCATCGCGAGATGCCTCGACGGCGCGCGCCTCAGCTTCAGCGTCGATCAACTGGGCTTGTAGATCACGCCCTTGTGGTGCAAGTCGCGCTATCCCATATAAGACCGCGGTGAGCAACAGAGAAACCTCCACGCAGGGCAAACGTGCTCAGACAACTGACCTTGATCAGCCAGACGTTCGACATCGCTGTCCAGAGGTACTTCACGGCTGCGTGGAATGCCCGCGCAAAGCCAACAGCGGTAGTCTTGCACCTCAGCAGCCGCCGCCATTGTGGTTCCCATGCAGACCACATGCTGCCACGTCTGAGCCAGGATTGAGAAAAAGGCCATCAGGTCCCAGGATGGAGTGGGACAGCATGGGGGAATAACCGTTCAAAAAACGTATCAGCGACACAGGCGCAAGATGTATCGGACGACAAAGAGGAATGGCAAAGACAAAATGGTCATCTCGGCGCGACACGCACCCCACAGCTGCAGCATTGAACCATGTTTCCTTCATCGACAAGAGACTCGCAGACACAACTAAAGCAGATTGGGGCGTGGTGGGGGGGGGGGGGGGGGCAAGTGAAGATTGCATGAATCAATAAGGCGGTGTGACGCCTATGGGCCTGAGAGAAAGCAACCGTGGTGGTGACGTACCGAATGTGGTCAGACCACGGTGTTTTCGCAATGACACCCGTCTTGTCATCAACATTCCTGTTGGCATCGGCCCCGTGTTCGACGGCATCTCCGTGCATGGAACGGACTGCGACTGCCATGGCCTCGCTGGTATTGCGGACTTGATCTTGTAGGACTCGGCCACGATTCTTCAGAATAAGATGACGTACAGCTAGAATGGAGCGGTGTTCTTTGGAGCCTGCATGTGTAAAGCAAAGGATGAGGCATTTCGAAGGGATGGCTGGCTCGAGTATTAACAAAACAGATTGGCTCATGACTGGCAAAAGAGCTAGGCACGAGTGCACGAGTGCTGGCCGTGGATCTGACCTCGAGCAAATTTGTGAAAAAAGGCATCGCACAAAGCTAGCAAGTCCTGTAAGCAGTCCTCGATATTCTTGTATTGGCCATCGTCCACACGCTCAGCAATGTCGTCCCAAGTCAACACTCCCTGTGCCATTTGTCAGGAAAAAAAGCAAACAAACGGGAAAAACAAAACAAAAGTACAAAAAAAGTTCTTGTCAGCGCTCGTGGCAAGGTAGCAGATTCAGTGGCGACGACGATATTAGGCATCGGCAAGATTGTACGCACGTTTTCACGCGCCAAGCGTGGGAGCGCGCGCATTAAGGGCCGGGCAACGAGGCCCAGTGTCTTGCTGCGATGAGAGCTGAGTAAGCTGAGAAAATCATGCAGGGTAGTGGCCACGGCGACACGCTGATCAATCAGCCACTCCGGGTGAGCATCCAACACGTCGTTTACGCGCGAGCTTCGGCCTACCAGACAGGGCCGACACAAAATCATGAGTATAGCAGCACAGGATGATGTGGCGTGAGAGCCACGTGCGATAAGTGCGGAGCAACTCAGAACTTCATTCGTCACCTTGAAATTGGTGTGCACGCCAAGCTGCAAAGCGGGCTTGAAAGGTCGATTGCATGAGCTGAGCCTGCTGTTGCAAGCGCTCAGCTTCAATGCGCTCAGCTTGCAGAAAGTTGCGCTGCCCTTCAATCGTGCTCTCCATCTGAAACAATAGGAGGCGGACACCAAAAAGGTAGGTGAGCCAAGCTCGGGTTGCCATACAATCGACCGGAGAACTGGGTTTAAGGCACAAGAGTCAAGGCGATGGTCCAACGTGCCTTGAGTATGGGTCGCGGTAGAAAAATGTGGTTCGCGCGAACTGAGGCAAGCTGGCGCTGTGTCAAGGGCACAAATGCCTCGGCGCGCTCTTCAGCCTGCGCATGCCGATTTGGAATGGATGGTGCGAGCCATAAGAACCATGCGAATCACAAACGCAGCAAGAGAAAGCTTTGGATATCGTTGCCCCGCTTTTTCCTTAATCTTTGCATCATCATGTCTGCGCATCAGTACTTACCGAGCCTTTGTGCCAAAAGAAGGGGCGCCACAGCTGAGCAGGCTCAGTGCCTTCCTCAATGGCAAGTCTCAATGCGCTCAGACGACTTGTGCGCCGAAGCCGGTCATCACGCGCCTTTGGTCGGATGAAACCACGGCAATTGGAAGCACCACAGTGGCAAGCCTGGCACGCACAACCCATTGAGCAGCACGTCGTCAGCATGTCCAACTACGCGCAGCAATGTCTAAAACCCAGGCCGGCTGGCGCTGAGTGTAGCGCGAAACCAACCATGTCTTCCTTGAAAGACTCAAAGTTGTAGTCATAGGTGAGTTCCTCTCCAGCACGAATGGGCCGCTTGGCAAAAATTCCAACACGCCAATGACCTAGGGGATAGTGTGCATGCATCATTCATTCGGCGTTGGCGACCGGTGAGACAAAGCCTCGAGTTCAGGTATTTGTTCATTTGGTCCACATGGCAAACGTCTCATGAGAAATTCCTCTGAAACTTGCCGAGAACACTCCACTTTTCGATGCAGCAGTTTGGGTCACAGCTATGATTGATGTAGCGAGCATCGCAGCCGGCTTTTCCGGCATCAATGACGAGTCCACCATCTAAATTAAGGCAGTGGAAATGCTTGCGATTCTGCAGCGGGCCAAGCGTATGACCAGCCCAAGTGAGGACCAGGTCACGGCGGTCAGAGGGGCACGGAGGTCAAGAGGCGCCGCAAGACCTCGTAAGTGGTGGCGACGCGTTCCGCAAACTGCTCGGTGGACAAAACTTGGCCCACGTATTCCATAACAAAGGTTCCCTACAGAAAAAGACGGGATGGCATTGGCGGCATCAAGCTAAGTGAGGGCCGAAAACAAGTCAAACGGATACTCGCCGGAAAAACCAAGGTTGCCGTCGATGCTGAAGTATAAAGATGTGAAGCTCACCGCTGGAATATCGGCCGTGGTGATGATTCCAAAGCCTTTAAGGGGGAAGTGGATGCGCTTGAGCTGACGCCACCAAGAGCGGCGCTGGAAGCTAGACACAGTAACCGGGCCCGGATATGAGCAAAAAGGCGGGCTAACATGCATGGTCCCAGTCCCAGTCCCCAGGAAGGAACCGGCCACGTGATGTGGTTGGTCAATGGCCGTGAGCTTACCGTTGGTTGCTGCATTGATCACCACAGGGGCAGCGTTGGGGATGACACTCAAAATACCTGCATGGTTGTTGTCGGGGCCACGATGGCAATGAGTTTTGAAGGCGACGGGAGCGAGCTGCAAGGGTTGGCTAAGAGCGGGGATGCGTCTGGGTGGTACCAACATGAGTCGGTTCATGCAGTCGGGTCCGCAGCCTGGCTGATATGGATCAGCGACACAATTGCAAACGTTGACCTCATGACGCATCTACTCGGGCCGAGAGGGAGGGAGCACACAGGGAGTGTTGAGCGAAAGCTTTGGTGGACATCAGTCATGACTTGGGGTTGGGCTTGATGAAATACCGGTCGAAAGTCAGGCGGTAGCTGTGAATAATCGTTGGTCTTCCGAGACGCAAACGTATCGCTTTCTGTTTTGAGTTTACGGGCGCCACGTCCTCGGGCCGAGCGAGAACGCTGCTGAGAAGCGGCGAGGGCATTGTCAGTCGCAGTAGCTTCGACGACTGGAGCCGATTCGTTGACGGGAATGGCTCGGCGTTGAGGCTGGGTGCTTTTGCGGCCTGCGGCACCATGTGGGTTCACAGCTTCTGCAGTACTTGGAATGGCGGGGCTAGATTTGGATTTCGAGCTTGCCGTGCGTTTGCGACCCGGGCGCGAGGGGCCACGGCAACGTGAGCTGGTCGGCTGCGTAGATGAATCGGCAGTGTTCTTGGGGCGCGTTGCTTTGCCTTTGGTTTTGGCCACGGTCGTTTTGGGTGTAGGCAAAGCCGTCACTTCTTCCCATATGGCATATGGTAGCTCGAACGCCTTGAAA
>NW_001865087.1:159238-161353 GCF_000002865.3 Monosiga brevicollis MX1
GGTCGCTAGCCTTGATCGCTGGCATCGCTCGTCGCTTCGGTCGTTTGGCTGGGTGAGCCAACGCTGCAGCTGCGTCCGGCCCCTGAACCGCCGTCGCCGCTGTCGCCGCTCTCATCTCGCCACGCAGCCGCGTCGACCGCCGAGCTGGCCGCTTCATCACCTTTCGCTCTTTCCGATCTGCCATCCCACCATCCAAACCCCGTCCCGTCGCCATCATGGAGAAACAGCCCCCAATATCACCTTCTCCACCACCACTGCTATCCTCCTCCTCCTCCTCCTCCCCATCCACCGCCACCGCTGTCAGGGTGTCGAGGTATTGAGGTCTCGCGGTGTCTCGGTATCGAGGTATCGAGGTCTCGAGGTGTTTCGGTGTCTCGATGTTTCAGCGTCTCAGCGTCTCGGTATCGGGGCGTCCCGGCGTCTCGGCGTCTTGGCATCGGGGTACCTGAGGGTGCCTTGAGGGGGCCTCGGGAAAAATGAAATCGGATCCACAAAATGCGCTGCAACGCAAAAGTTCAAAAAAAAAAAAAAAAAAAAAAAAACGTGCTTCGAATTGTCAGAAAAAAAGAGAGGGAGGAAAAGAAAAGAGAGAGAGAGGAAAAGAGAGAACTGAAGGGGGAGGTGAGAATGAATTGGTCGAGAGAGTGGGGATAGTAGAGAGGAGAGAGGAGAGAAGAGAGTACAGAGGAGAGAGTGCATATAGAGAGGAGAGAGGAGAGAGGAGAGAGGAGAGAGGGGAGAGGGGGGAGAGGAGAGTAGAGAGTAGAGTAGGGAGAGTAGAGAGTAGAGTAGGGAGAGTAGAGTAGGGAGAGTAGAGAGTAGAGAGTAGAGAGTAGAGAGTAGAGAGGAGAGAGGAGAGAGGGGAGAGGGGGGAGAGGAGAGTAGAGAGTAGAGTAGGGAGAGTAGAGAGTAGAGTAGGGAGAGTAGAGTAGGGAGAGTAGAGAGTAGAGAGTAGAGAGTAGAGAGTAGAGAGTAGAGAGTAGAGAGTAGAGAGTAGAGAGTAGAGAGTAGAGAGTAGAGAGTAGAGAGTAGAGAGTAGAGAGTAGAGAGTAGAGAGTAGAGAGTAGAGAGTAGAGAGTAGAGAGTAGAGAGTAGAGAGTAGAGAGTAGAGAGTAGAGAGTAGAGAGTAGAGAGTAGAGAGTAGGGAGTAGAGATCAGAGACCAGAGAGTAGAGAGTAGAGAGTAGAGATCAGAGATCAGAGAGTAGAGAGTAGGGAGTAGAGGAGGGAGAGGTGAGAGTAGGGAGTAGGGAGTAGAGAGTAGAGAGAAGAGATCAGCGATCAGAGAGTAGAGAGTAGGGAGTAGAGAGTAGAGAGTAGAGAGTAGCATAGAGACAGAAAGAGAGCGGGAGAGCAGCGAAGAGAGAGGAGAGAGAGGAGAGGGGTGAGCGTCGGGAAAAGAGGAGAGAGATGAATTGGGAGGCAGTCGAGAGGGTCGCGTCGAGAGGGTAAGAACCGGATCAAGAGCGTTCGAGGGCATGGAGAGAGAGCGTAGAGACAGAAAAAAAAAAGTGACGGCACGCGAGTGAGACAACCGAGGAGGAGATGGAGACATTGAGTAGACGGTGAAGACGGAGCAGGTTGTGGTGAAGGACCGAGAGAAGACTTGGAGACGACGGAAAGGAACACACACAAACGAAAGAGAGAGCGAGAGAGGGGGAGAGAGGCAGCTTCGTAATGGAGGGCACCTTGTCTTGATCGGGGCCTGCCTGTGGTGGCTTTGGAAGGCACTGGTGCCATGACTTTTACTCCCAAACCGCAGAAGTCATGGGAAAGGCGCCTCTGTCGCCTGAGAAGGTGCGCGCCAGGGACAAGATATCCACGCATGTCTGAAAAAACGCCACATCAGAAGCGCTCGCGTAAGCATCACACAAGCACAGCAGAGGTACTCAAGAGAGGGAAGAAAAAAAAGAGAGAGGGAGAGGTGGCAATATGAATTGACGTCGCAAGCCAATGCAAAATTTCTATCGCAGGGTCGGCACAATCGGTCCTCATTGTTTCGAGACCAATGTTGGCTGGGTTGCATCCCGGCCAAGACTTGCGGCGGCTAATCCCAGATGTCCCCAAGGTGTTGGTAATTCAGTCGCATTGTATGGGAGAAGAAGAAGAAGAAGGA
>NW_001865087.1:161737-167197 GCF_000002865.3 Monosiga brevicollis MX1
TTGTCCTTGGCAAACTTGCAGAGACGCGTCTTGGCGCGAGCCATGTTTAGAATGGGCTTGCGCTTGGCCGCCGGCTCACCATTGGCTACAACATCCACCCCCACCCCACCCCAAATACACATGTAAACAGGTGAATGCACAAGCTCGCACCAGCGAGCCCCGGTGGTCCGTGTAGATCCCTGAACAAGAGGAAAAAAAAAAGAAAAGAAACGATCATCGTACGGTTATTCATCATGGCTGCCATGGCCATTGGGTTTACAGCTCCCGTTTGCATCATGGTCATGTACATGGTGGCTGCACAGAGTTCAGAACGCGGGGCGGGGGGTTGAGATGTCCGGTGCGCCGCGGCCAAGAAAAAAGAAAAGTAGAGAGCTTGACGAGCAGGGCAAGGAAAGAGTTGAGAGAAAACTGTCGAGCTACCTTACCGTTGGCACCGCGTAGCTCGTGAGGACCATGCGCAAAGATACACTTGTCACCATAGCGGCAACTCCCTGCAATTGAGCGCACCGAACCGGGCGACATCAAGTAAGTACTTCGCCCCCTCGCAGCAGCCAACAGAGTCTTTCAAACAAAGGCAGGCAAACGTGCAGCCACTCGTCGGCAAAGCGACATGAGCCCGTTGACGAGCCTGACGACGCACCGGTGGTCATAAACTGGGTACACAAACGGGTCTTCAGGCGAGGGTTCTGCGTGGGATCGCGAATCTCCGAGGAGCTCATGCTGCGCTTGCCCGAAAGCGGGGTGCGATGAACGCTGCCCTCGGGCATAGATCCACCAGCAACTGATGTCGCCGCAGCCGGTACCCCAGCCGATGACTCTGCCGCCGTGCGCGGCTCGCGACCATCCCCATCCTGCTCGTCTCGCTCGCCATCGTCATGATCATCCTCCTGCTTTTGTCGGATCGTTGCAGGCGCAGCATGCCCAGTCGTCATGTTCTTTGCAACACCAGCAGCTCCATCCTTTTCGCCCGCCATCGTCGTCGCCGCCGCCGTTGCCGCCGCCGCCGTCGCTCCCGTTGTCTCCGCCATGATCTCTCGTCGTCGAGTTTAATCAAAAGGCGACTCCATCTCTGCTTTTGAGACTTGATTCGAGCTCATCTCTTCTTCTCCCTTGAAGTGCCTGCTGTTTACGATGATTCCAGCTCGCGATTCAACGCCATCTCTGCCAAAATCTCTCAGTCTCTCTCTCTCCCTTTGCTTTTGCTCACACATGTCAACGGATTTTGAGAGGAAGAGCATCACGACAACTTTAACCGGTTTACTCAGAAGTGTGTGTGTGTGTGTGTGTGTGTGTGTGTGTGTGTGTGTGTGTTCTCCCATAGCAAAGGGCGGCGCTCTCTACGCGACCCCCCACTCCCCTGCTCCCCCGCTCCCCTGCTCCCCTGCTCCCCTGCCTCCTTTGCTCCATACGCTCTTTCCGCTCCTTTCGCTCCTCCTCCTTCTTCTTCGGTGCGCCGCAAAATAACGTCTTTCCCCGCCGGTTCGTTTCCCTGGTCTATTTGTAGTAGGGCATCCTTCATTCGAAGGCAGCTTCTGGTGCAGGCTCAATGTCCATGAATTCTTTCGCAGTGTGCTCCACAAACAGGGAAACTGCACCCATGCAACACGAGTCCAAGCAGGAAGAACACCATCCAGAGTGAGCGGTGCCAAAGACGGCTGGGTTCTAGGCCTTGTCGATCACCTTGGTTGCCCGGTCTTCCGCCCTCGTCGTGGCCTTGCTCGTTCCCTTACTCTGGGCGGCGACAAAGGTAGGCCCCAAACTGCCGAATGTGAATCGTCGGTTGCACGCTATCTAGGCACTGAAAGCGTACACCCGTGCCCATGTATGTGACATTTGCCGCCGACAAGTCGATCACGCGATTGCCCACTGTGCCTCCGTTGGTGATCTGGTGCCACAGGCAGGTTCGGCCAGGAATCGGTCCAGCAGCAAAATCAGATGCGATACCAAAGTGCCAAGGTTCAAGGATCGCAAAACGAGCCTTGACTCACCGGGAGCTCATGCCACACTCCTGCATCATCCTTTATTTCAATGGTGTAAGCTTTCACCATCTGCACATCCAGCAAGTCACGTAAGCGGGAGACAGCGACACGGAAACCTGCGTCGGCAGTCTACACGCGCAGCTTCGCGAGCTGCCGTCCTCAAATCAAGCATGTCCCACCGCACGTACTAACCTGGCCCTGTGTCAAATCCTCGCGGGTGAGCAGGCAAGTGAATGTCCCCATGTCCTCAGGAAAGTCCAGCTCGATCGGCTCGGAGCAAACCGTAGTCACGTCGTACACCTACACGCCTCCCCAGACGTGAACCACTCAGCCCACATCTCCACAGCCGTACGCTATGCATCCTGCCCCGCCTCAGCCCGATCCTGTTCAAAGTGACAGCCAGTCCTTTCCCCAGGGCAGCACCACACACCACTGCCGTCGGTCGAGCAAAGGATTCACGGAGTGCATTGCCAAAAGTTGTAGTGGCAGCCACGTATTCGGCCGGGATGCGCCCTGCCACAAGACAGCCCCATCAGCCGTGGTCAGCAGTCTCAACCCAGGTTTGCCTTTCTCTTTTGAGGCGGTTTGTGGGCTCACCGGTCGTGTCGGGAGGCATGTTCAGAATAAAGTTTTCCCCTCGGCCAACGGTGAGCATGTAGTGATTCCAAAGCTAAGCATAAAGTGCACGCGAAGGGCATATTATTAGGATGGAACTGCTTGCTCGTCCTGAGGCCCAAGCGGCAGCCCAGCCAACCTGCGAGGCATTCCAAAAAGAGTGGTTGGCTTTCCAAAACCAGGCATCTCCCGGATTTTGAATCGTGGCATCGGCCTCACGTGGTCTATCAAGTGATGCACCACACCAATCAGAAGTCATGTGCTGTGCTGCGTTGGTGCTTGTGGCTATCGATGAACAAGCAGCAACACCGCTCATATCAGGCTTACTGAAAATAGTATCCCAGTGGACCGAAGCTTCCAGTGTAGGTTGAGTTGATGGCATTCCAGACGGGGTAATCCCCGACACCTAGGGGGCCAGACAATGTGATGCGATTCGGGTGACGCCTGATCTAGCCTCGCGATGGCACCTGCTGTCTTGACGGCTCAGCGCGCCAGAGATTGCACATCGACGAGGCGACACGAACCAGTCTCGCCGCCTCCAGAGTGGCGAACGTCAGGTCCAGTGCCCAATAGCGTTTCGTTGCTCACGTTGCGCACCAATTGCTCAAAAGCATGCCAGGCTTGGGGAAAGCAGTAGGGGCTGCTGGTGTTCTGGCAGGCTGGGCATTCGGACAGGCCACCGCAACCTTGGTTGAAGTGGTCCCACCAGAGGCGCGAGATAAAACCATACCGTGTCAAGACTTCTGTGATCATGCCCATTTGGGCGTGATAGAAGCGTTCGGCCGTGTAATTGAGTACCTAGGTGCGAAACCACAGAACCACAATGCACGGTGGAGACGCAATGACCGAGTGATGTTATTGCACAGCCTCTTCTTCACCAGGCCAGCGCTGCGGGCTGGGTTGGGCACCTGCGTAAAGTAGCCGTTGGCATTTGGTCCAATGTAGAAACAGGGCCGAATGTTGTACTTGTGACAGCTGGCCACAAAGTCTGCCACAATGTCATGTGGATATGGGCTTTGCATCACCGTATAGTTGGAGTAATTGGATGGCCACAGGCAAAAGCCACCTTGAACACACATGCACACCACGAGCAACAGAGTGAGGGTGGGATAGTGCGGCAGGGCCATACCGGAGCACTTTGCTTTCAAGTGCGAGGGGCGCAGGGGACGCACCTTCGTGGTGCGCTGTAAGACAAATTTCTCCAGCTCCCATGTCAACAGCCGTTTGGACCCACTGGTCTGTCGCGGTTAAGCCGTTTTCGTCCGGGCCCATGGCCGTCGGATTGAAGATGGAGGCGGGCAGGCAGGAGCCATCGACGCAGTCGTGCTCAATGTTGCCTGGGTACGTTCGGGCGCGGGTTACAACGTCAATGCACCGAGGCATGGCATTTGGGCAAGGGAGGAGTCGGGGCGAGGGAGATGAGGGGGGAAGGGGCTGTCTGAGCCACACTGATGGGCAAGAGGTGATGGCGAGTGGGGGTCCAGCGCACCAAACGTAGTGACGGAGAAGTGCATAAATTGAGTCAATCCCATGTCCATGTACTCGAGCTGGCGGACAGAAGGACGAGGAATGCCTGGAAGCAAGGTGGGACCAGGGCAGGTTGAGAATGAATGAGCATCTGATAAAAGCACCCGAGCCGACATTTTCACGACGCGCCTCTCCATGCTGTTGCGTTTCTCTTTGGGGCGGGGCAAGGTCGTGCGTTTGGGCGTGCCTACCGGCAGGGCGAATGGGTTTGTGGCCGGTGATGACAATGCCATTGTAGGAGGATGGGTGTGCATCCGGGACGGCGCTTTTCAAACCACAGCAATGCTGTGAGCCTAGGGCGTGAGGGATGGGCAGAGCGTTCAAGGGTCGATCGGACTGGTTTGGTGAGTCGATCAAATAGCGGGGTTATGTTGATGTTTTTCTTTCCAGATGGCGGTGTGGGAAGCCCGTACCGGCGGGTGCGCTGGTGCACACATGGGGGGCTGTGTTGTAAGTAAAGGCCTGGCATTCTTCATCTTGGCAGCAGAGGGCTACGCAATCATCCACTGTCGAGTTGATGGGCAGCTCAATCCAGTCGTAGTCACTGCCAGTCCGCGTCTAAGGGGGGTTTCCATCGTTCAGTGTCTGTGAGGAGGCAGTCCATGACGAAAAGGGGGGATGGAAGCGAGTCGCAAGCGGCATCGCAGCCAAAGGAACGGACCAAAAGCACAGGAGGACCAACCGTGTTTGCGGGATCAACCGTCATGTTGCACGCCGGCAGTGCGCCAGCAACCGCCAGGACAAGGGCTGCCCACCCCAACAAAAGTCGCTGACACATGATCGCTTTCACGTATGACTAGAGAGAGAGAGAGAGAGAGAGGTCGAGCGCCAATAGAATCAGAATCTTGCCCCACGCCCACTGGGTCAACACACGTGCGCACACACACACACACACACACACACACACACACACTCTCGCTCTCACTCGCTCTCACTCGCTCTCGCTCTTCTTGGATCCACCCTGAACGGAGACGGGTCGCGTCTCCCTGTCGCCGCCACCGCCACACACACACACATCCAAGCGCACAGAGAGAGAGAGAGAGATGAACTTACATGATGTTACATGTACTGTAATGCTTTTAAGGAGAGAGAGAGAGAGAGAGAGAGAGAGAGAGAGAGAGAGAGTAAGAGAGAGAGAGAGTTAGAATTGTGGGAGAGAGAGTTAGAGTTAGAGAGAGAGATTTAGAGAGAGAGAGAGTTTGAGAGAGATGAAAGAGATCAAGAGATTTAAATGTCAGCATTTTCGAGCTGTTTGCGATCCAAAAAAGTGAGATCAGAGATCAAGAGAGAGAGAGATCAAGAGATCAAGAGAGAGAGATCAAGAGAGAGAGAGAGAGAG
>NW_001865087.1:167400-176021 GCF_000002865.3 Monosiga brevicollis MX1
GGGGGGGTAGGTATTGGAGATAGACACAACAATCATGGACGGCTCGGCAGCTCGGCAGTTCAACAGCTCCAGGCTCGGGAGCTTGACCCACTTGACCAGGGCTCGGCGTGCTGTTGCTTGGGGGATCGTCTGTGTGCGCGTTGGTATGTCTTGCTGTGAGGCTCACGCGGCTTGGGTGTGGATGAATTAGGATTGCAACATGGCAGGGTGCGGGGTGCAGCCGCTTCGATTTGTAGTGTCAGCCCTTTGGTTGGGGCTGTTAGCACTGCAAAAGGCGCCAGTGGCAGCAGCATCAGAGTTGCCAGCCCCATTTGCGCTGCGAGCCGATCTTCGCGCATCTCCAGCTCTGGTCAGGCGCCGTTCTTTCAAGCTCCTCATTTGCCCTTTTACTCTGCCCTTGCATGCTGCTCCGTCCGATTGCTCGTCTTGTCTCTTCTGCCCTGTCCGCTGCTTCTTGCCCAAAGGATCTCACATATGCCTGACATGTGAACGTAGAGCGTGTCGCCACGACCGCGTCTGGATTGGCGACTCTCGAGCGAAGCGTGTGGCCAGGGCAATGCCAATCAAACGATGCCTTGTGTTCAATCCGCCTACCAACTTCAGTTGACCATGCCCAACCAGAGTGTTATTGAATCCGCGCCCACCAATACCTCTGTCACCCTCAATCAGCCCTTCCCGACGGCCCTCCCCGATCTGGCATCAGGCGCCGCTTACCTCATTCGTGTTCGCGTCTTTTTGTCAGCGCAAGGTTTGCCGGCTTGCAAAACGCACCGAGCACCCGTGGCCCAAGATTGCCATCTCGCACTGACAACCGCCCTGCCGTCTTCCCACCGCAGGTGGGGTCACAGCCTGGTCCAGCCCCCTCCTGCTGACAACGCAGCCTACGCCCGACGTTTGGTCCACCCATGCCGTGCCCGTTTGGCTCAACGACTCCAGGTAGGATCGACAACAGCCCGCCTATCAATGCACAGCCGCATGTGTACTTAAGAGTGCACTGGCTCATATTTTCTCCTATTTCAGCTATGTCTTCTTCCGCAAGACGTTGACCTGGTCCGCAGCGCAAGGGGCTGTGGCCATTACTGCCCTGGTGGCGACACGCGCCGAAGGCAGCTTGCAAAAAATACTTGGTATAGCCCTCACCTCCTTCCACTCGAGCAAAAGTTCTGCAAACGACACCACCATCTCTCTGATGTCAATGCTTCCTGCCAGGTGCTTACAGGCTGGGCATCGAGGGAACCTGGTTGACCATGGGGCCTGGGCGTAGCACCTGCCCCAATGCCAATACCAGCTGCGTCCTGTATGATACACTTGATGTTTCCCTGGCCATGATGCCAGCCACGCGAGGCCAACCCGTCACCGTCGCCCTTCAAAGTTACCACGCCACCTCGGGCGCCCAACGCGTGGCCCTCGCTCTGATCGCCCACCTACCGGATGGCACACAAACCATCCTTGCTTTGGATGACTCTTGGAAAGCCTGGAATGCCGATTCTTACTTTAATCCAGGACCATCCATTGGCCCAACCTATACCCAACCCCAAGAAAACCTCATGGCCGCAGCTTTCCCTCTAGGTATGTCGGCACCGCCAAGTCATGCCGTGCAAACAGTTTCACGCCACACAGTCAGGCATCAACTCCCTTTCAAGCTGCACCAACCAGCTTTCACGTCCCAGCCTCATGCGCCCACCTCCTTCCGCTCGTTAGGTTGGACCAAGTCAGGGTTTGCCGACGCGCACTGGAATGCCCCAGTGCTCCAGTCGCCATGGGCCGAGCCTCCACAGCCGAAAACCACGCCGCCTTTGCTGTTTGAAACTGGAGCACAGGCCCGCGTCTCCCAAATTGACACATACACCTGGGCGTTTGACTTTGCCACCGAGATCATGGCGGGCTTCCAGGTCCAACTCAATGTACGCAAGGCTCCTGACATGCTTTTTCCATAAAAAGATTAGCCTTGCACTTTGTGCTTGACGGAACTGTGACAAACTACTCTAGATACGCGCCTCCTTCCTTGTCTTCTCATTTGCCTTGTGTCGATCGCAGGCACCTGCCCACAGCGAGTTTATCGTCCGATTGGGCGAAGAACTTACCGATGCCAAAGGGCATGTACTTGATCCCATGCGAACGGGAAATAACTACACTTTTCTATGGTGAGGCAAACGACGCTTTTTACTGGCATGGTCTCTTGGTAGGCCAAACGCATCACTCATTCCAGGTGGGCGTGAGTGGCCAGGTCAATGCCGCCCGACGCGGAAACGGGCTACTTTGAGATGCACGACTACGTCCTCTTCCGCTATGGCACCATCCAATGCACATCGTGCACGGTAAGTCGTGTGGCACGGTACTGACGGCCTAGGCTTGATTCAAACACCTTGTTGACTCACCACCATCGACCCGATTCTCAGACGGAGAAGGTGCCGTCACCCAACATCGAGGCTTGGAGCGTGCGATACCCCTTTGATGTCAACGCTACTACTTTTGCTGGGTACACCCACCACTCTGACCCGCCAGGCGTTCTGCTCCATGTTCACGATCAGTCATACCTACGAGTCTCATGCTGCGTGGACTCCCTCTGTAGACCAGAACCCTTACAGAGCCTTTGGCAACTTGCACACAACACCGTGATTCGCACTTCCCTCGACACGATGACCGATAGCAACACTCGTGAGCGACTGCCATATGAAGGCGATGCGTAAGATGGGTTGTGGGCGAGCAGTTTGGGCCGCACCGAGCAGCATCTGCGCCTTCGAACTCTGACGATGCTCACTTGACACTCTCGCTCTAGGTACATCACTGCCATGTTGGCCAACTACTTTACGGACGACTATCTGGTCAGTCATGTGTCTTGCTCGCATCACTTGGCAGAAGACCAAGAAGAAATCGCTGGTCGCTGTTTGCTTGCGTAGTCCAGCTGATGACTCTACTGTCCACTTTCAATTGACGCCTTCTTGGTAGTGGGGCACGCATTCGCTGGCCCATCTCTTGAATAATCCGACCTGGCCCACTGAATGGCGTCAAGTGAGACCACGGCGCACAAACCTGTTTCTCCAAATGGACAAGTCCTCACGGCACTTGCCGCGCCGATTTTCTTCACCCCCTTGCTGCTAATGGGGGCGCAGATGACCGTCTTAACAGCCGAGCTGCTTTACAATGCTTCTCTCGACAATTCGTTCTATGAACAGCAATTCCAGCTCTTGTGGGCCAATACGCAAGCAGATTGCATCAACCCGAAAACAGGCCTGGTTGACTTTACACAGGCACGTCATTGGCCTCGACAAGCTGGATTTGATACAAGATACCCTGTTTAGCTCACATCTGTCACCGTTGGACGCCTGTGCATAGTGCCCGCGCATGGCAGGCACCCGAGACGTGATTGACTGGCCTCAGGCGGCACGGGACAATTACGTTCTCAATGATTGCAATAGCATTGTCAACGCGTATGCGGCTGCAGGGCTGGGTGCGCTTCATGTACGTTGTGCCCTCCCAACACGTGTTTGCAACATTGCACGATGCGTTGTGCGAGTGCGACATCGACCACCCTCACTCGTCTCTGCGGCTCGTACTAGCGCCTCTCGGCAGCGGCAGGGCAAACCAACGCTAGCCTAGGGCCATTGGCTGCCAATTTACGCCGTGGCTACAATGCAGCCATGCTGGACACTTCCACTTGCCTCTATCGCGATGGCGTCAATGTGTCACATGCGGCTGTGCATTCAACCTACTTTGCAATTTGGTTGGGCATGGCCAATGGCTCGCAGTGTGAACCAGACGCTGCCGCTCTGTGGAATCGTACAGGAATGATCCCAAGTGTCTACGGAGCTTTGGCCGTTGTGGGGGCACTGGCTGTGTAAGTTGTTGCCACAACCTGCCTATTCTCGTCCATCGATTGCTCAGAAGAAATCAAGTCTTCACGTGGCTTCTTCTTGACAACATCAGACAAGACACGTCGGGTGAGGCACTGTGGCGGCTGCTGTCCGATTGCTCGAGCAATAGCTGGTGTGATATGCTCAAGAACAACGCCACCACCACTCTGGAAGTAAGACGCAAATCAGCTTGGGTTGGACTGCATCCTCTCTGTTTTTGCCTCACGCAAGCACACTTGCTGCTTGGGCCTGTGCGCAAAACATCAGGCTTGGAATGTGGCAGATAAGCCAAACTTGACCTGGAGTCACCCATGGGGCTCGACCTTTGTCGCTGCTCTTGTTCGTCTGTTGGGTGCGTATTGCAAGCCTGCAAAGCGATGGCGTTTTTCGACTTCCGCGCTGATGTTGCTGATGCAAACTTTGCTGTCCATCAGGCTTTGCATGTGCGACGCCCGGCTGTATGACTGCAACATGGACACCAATGCAGGCACTTGGCACCGCTGGAAACACGAGCGTGACCCTTCCGACGCTCGCCGGCGCTTTCACGCTCACGGTCGCGCCGGGGCAGGTGATGGCCCGCATCCCAGGCGGCACTCGCCTAACCATGTGTTGTGTCGATGGATCGACGTGCGTTGAAGTGCATGGTGGCTGGGGCATTACCACGTTAACTTGTCCTGCTTGATGTGTCGACCCACCAGGTGGCGCCGGCCATTATTTACTTGTAGTTATGGTTGCGCGTAAGGTCTAGAGAAACACGGAACCTTTTGTTTGTAATGCAAGCCCGGCTGTGTGAACCGGCGAATCTTACGGCAATCAGCAAAAAGTGATAGAATTGTTTACACATTGATGGGTTCCCAAAATAAGCGCGAATGGAACAGAGAAGCAAGAGCAAACGCTCTTGGCGCACGCGCAACTCAAGCCAGCTAGGTCCACACGATAAAGGCAGGCATGTACCACATACTTGAGCGTAGGCATCACAAACACGCACAAAAGAAAAAAAAAAAAAAGAAGAAGAAGAACAAAGAAGCCAAGAAAACACGGATGAGATAATGAAACAAGACAACGCTGGTCTGGCGTCATTTACATGACAACTTGAAGCAAGCTTGCATTGCCTTGCAGCTCGCCGACAGGCTCGGTGAGCATGGTGCCGGTCTTGGACACGGCCACTTTTTTGTGAAAAGCCACAAGCCGCGACAAACTCATGTGAGTCGCGCTACAAAGTATGACGGGGGGGTTGGATGTGCGAAAAGGTTGCGGTGAAAAAATGCGGTAGCAAGGTTAAGCTCATGGCCGGCTGAAAACGAGGGACGGGTCAACACACTTGGATTGGGCGCCGAACACTGAATATTTGCCATCCGAGGCATCAACCAAAAAATGTTTGTAGCGGTCAGAGTCAACAAAGCTGAGTGTGTAGCCCCAGATGCGCGTGGAAATGCGGAGCAAGAAGGCACCCTTGGGCTGCGAAACACAATCACATCAAGGCAGGGAAGTCAGGCAGGGAAGAAAGACATGATGAGTCTGCCATGGTGAGGTCCGTTGATCGGGCGTGTGCGATCGGTGCGGAGAAGCACTGACCTTGCCCTTGAGGAGCCTTTCAGCCTCTGGCCGTGAGATCGGGCCATGAAACCAATTCTCCCAACGTCCCTGTTGGACATGCACAAAGATGGGTCAATCGTGCGTGAGCATAGATGCGTCAAATCGACTGGGCCAACAACCACCAGGTGTCCAGCAAAAAGACTTGGGCATGGTGGCACGGACCGTGGCTGATTTTCCGACACCACGAGGAATTTCTGACGTGCGAAACCAGTGCAGCACATCCTCCAAACTACTAGGCTTGCTCGGTCGTGCACCGACGTCAGCCATCGAACCCCTGATGAACGGTGCCAGTGAAAAGTCAGTTATAGGCGGGGCATTCGTGGACGTGCTGATACTCCAGCCAGGTGGCAAAAGCAGGGGATCGGAAACATGCAAAAGAAGCGAGATATGCGAGAACGTACTTGCGCGGCGGCAGAGGCAGTGTGTTGGAGTGACCAGGACCGGTTGGGGGCGGGGATGCAGGTCGCTTTGCCCTGCGTCAACGTCATTGTCACCGATGGATTACACGACATCAGCGTTGCACGACAGAGTACGGCAACCAGACACGGCACGGGCACGACAGGAAGCCCTTGAAATACTGGACGTACAGACTGGCCGAGCGGGCCATGTTGGTGGCGCGTGCAACTTGAGGGGCTGTGGACACAACAGACACGAATGAGGATAAACAGAACAATAAGAGCTGAAAACAAGGTTGAGGAAGCTGACCTGCTGGTTTGCTGTGAGCCTCGAGCTGTTTGAAGATGTTCCTGCCAGCAATAGAATTGGTGGGGACCAGAGACATGACCAACCACAACAGGGTCAGTAGAGGGCAAGTCAGGGTGTGGGGATGTGCAAGCAAGCATTCTTCGTGTCAGTGTCTGGAGTACGCACTCGGTAGCTTGGGCTGCCTTGCGGGCACGTTCGGCAGCAGCACGTTGTTCGGCCTCTATTGTTGGTTGAGAGAGCAAGCAAGGCCCGTGAAGGTACCAATGGCTTTTCCTTGTTCTCATTTTCTTTTCTTCCACCCTTCTTTCTTTCCCTCTTTTTCTTCTTCTTTTCCTGTCAAGGCCAATACCGTGTTGCTTGGAGCGAGATTCTTGCTCCTGAAACATCTGATCCATTTGACGTTCTTCCATTTCGCGTTGTTTGCGGGCCTGGAACAGAGCATGCGGGGTGAGGGGCGGCAAAGGTTGAGCCAGCCAAGACGTTCAAGTGGCATACCTGTTCGCGCATTTCGCGCATGGACATGTAAATTTCTTGTTGTTTGGCCTCGGCTTGGCGCTGGGCTTCGGCTTCAGCTTTTTTACGTTCGGCTTCGAGGCGAGCTTCTTCGCGGGCACGTTCTTCGGCGAGTTTGCGGGCGGCTTCTTCACGGGCGCGCTGCGCCTTGGCCTCGGCTTCGGCAGCCAGGCGGGCCTCTTTCATAGACATGTATTGTTCGCGTTCAATCTGTGCTTGGCGCTCGCGAAGGGCGGCTTCCTGAAGCTTGCGTTGCTCTTCCAGCTCGCGAATGCGCAGCTCTTCGGCTTTGCGAGCTTGTTCAGCCGTTTGACGTTCGATTTCTTCCTGAATCTGAATCTCTGCCAGGATGCTGCAAAGGCCATCAAAGGGACAACGTGTCATACAGGCGCATGCCGAATGTGCAGGGACTTGTGTGCGTGAAGGTCAACCATAACCACATGGCGCACATACCGAGCCTGTTCCTCGTCGGCGCGCATTTGGGCGGCCTCGCGTTCCTTCTCCCGTTCTTCCAAGCGTTTTGCAGCTTCATTCGCTTTCTGCTCAGCCAGCAACCCAGTGGGCATGGAGGATCTGAGCGTGCGTGATGAGGCAACCATGGGGAAAGGGGGGCGGGCGGTGATACCTTGTCGACATCATCATCTTCGTAAATGAAGACACTGGGCGCAAACTTGAGCCGAGGCACGCGCTTCTTGCCCTGGAGCCTGGTGTGTTTGGTGGGTGGTGGTATAGGAGGAAAGGAGACGGAAAAGAACAAAGGAGGCGAGAGAAACAGCAAGTGAATGGGTGCGATGGAGGTGAGAGGCGGATGATGTTGAAAGGCAGCCAGAACGAGCAGCAGCGGACCTTTCAAAGTCTTGGGTTTTGCGGGTGTGCCAGCGGCGGAGTTGTTCCTCGCGCATCTTGTGGAACAGCACTTCCTTTTGATCCTTGCTGAGCTCCTCCAGGAGCTCAGGGTCAATATACATTGTCTCCAAGATTTGTTGGAGCAAACTCATGATGCCGGTGGGGGTGAGGGCAGGAGAAGCGGGTTGGATTTCAGGCACTCAAGGCCGGGCCAAAGCCTACGCTGCTGCTGCAAGCACCAAGGTGCGTGCACGGATCCGAGAAAGGCGGGGTGAGCGACGAGCGCGAACAGACACCAAGAAACAGGCATGTGTGTGCGATGGAAGTGGCAACGCAGTGGAGGTTCCATCACTGGCCACGAGCCAAAACGGCAAACCAGGAAAACATGCCCTCCTCAGACGTATATGGGTCAAGGGAGGGTCATGTCTTGGGGTCGGGCACCTCACAGACGCCAGCGATACAACGGAGAGAGGCGGCTGTCGAGCCAAAGTCGCGCAGTGATTCGCTCCAGGCCGACACCTCAAGTCAAGAACAGCGTGAGCTCACCTCGGGCAGACCAAAGCTGGTGTGGGAGCCAGGAGGGCAAGAAGTAGAAGCAGGCCAAGAGCCCAAAGGCAATGCTATTCGGCCAGTGAGAAGGAGGGAAGGACGAGGGAAACGCACGGCGCGGCAATGGCGGTCCAGGTCCAGGTCCAGGGGGCGGCGGCGGCGGCGGTGGCGGGCACGAGAGTAAATGTATATATGCGATCAGGTTGTTGAAGATTTATTCAGTGATGTAGCTTGAGTTTATGCAGAGCGGCACTGAGTTATTGTAGACGGGGGTTGAGGATGAGAGAAGCAGAACGACCACTGACAGTTGGTAGTTGATGGATGAAAGGTCGAAGCCAGTGACCATGCCCAACCTGCCAGATGTCAGATGTCAGATGTCAGATGATTTTGAGACCCGACGAGAGCATGGCACACACACACACTCCTTTTGCACGTGGACCTTTCTCTCTCTCTCTCTCTCTCTCTCTCTCTCTCTCTCTCTCTCTCTCTCTCTCTCTCTCTCTCTCTCTCTCTCTCTCTCTCTCTCTCTCTCACTCTCTCTCTCACACTCACCCCCAC
>NW_001865087.1:176389-185746 GCF_000002865.3 Monosiga brevicollis MX1
CTGACGTCCCACAGAATGGTGCGCACGTCATCCCAGCCGCCATCCCAGCTGCCATCAGCAATGATCGCCCTTTGCTCCCCTTTACTCTCCTTTGCTCTACCGTGTGCCATCAATGTCATCCATCCATGGCCTTGACTCGTGGTTGGTTCCCTTGTCAATGTTCGCCTCTAGCTCACCACTTACTGTTGTCACGCACCAGGCTTGTTGGGAGCTTTTCCATTGGCCGATGACGCCTCGGATGGCTTTCGCGCCGTGCGCCGCCTTTGGACATCCCGTGACGCTGCCAGCCAGGTACCCCCACTCATGTTCGCCGTGCTGGGTCCAACATTGCCCTTCTCTTGCCCGTCGATGCATCGTCTCGGCACCTTGAAAACTCACAATCTGCATTTTGCTTTGACTTTGCCAGGAAACCTGTGCCGTTTTTGCTGCCTTGGCCGAAAGCATTCGCGAGCAGAATCTCGAACCCACCCCAACCGTGTTTTGGGCCAGCATGGTAAGGCACGAGACCTTGACCGACGATTATAACCCAACCCCAGCCCTCCACATGTACACCCAATTGTTCTTCCCTTGCCCTTCCCGCGTTGTCGCATGCATGGTCACAATGACTCGTCGCGTCCCGGTCTCGACAGATGACCGCCATGGAGCAGGCAGCTGAAACTGCCACCTCGCCCGATGACCTCGTACCCCTCACCGCATTGGCCGCCCTCATCACCCCAAAGTGCGTACCAATATCATCCCACCCGTCTGTGCGCTCACTGTACGCTCACAGACTTGCCTGTCCCCCTCGCCCTCTTTTCACTCCCTCTTGCATCCGCCCACCTTGCATTAGAGTCCCATTGGCTGTTCGCCATAGCCAACTTGGTCCTGCATGCATCACTCTGAGTGCTTGCACACGGATCCTACTTGCTGCTGACCACAAACCCAGCATCAAATCGGTGTGTCACGTGGGACCCCCCAGAACTTGTGAAGCCTTCTCCGTCTTGACCAGTCTTATCTCTTAACCTCACGCTGCCAACCTTTTCAGATGGTGACTGTCGTTCAAGCCATGCTCGAGGCCTGCTCAACTGACTCTTGGTCACACCCGGGTGTCCTTGAAAGTTTCAATTTCATCCTTCAGCACACCACCGACCTACATGCCAAGGTAGCAACGGGCTGCAAATCGCTTTGGCTCTGAACGTCAAATTCATGACCTGTCTCACGTCCTACTTTCCACCAGTTGCGCAAGCACGCACAGGACGCCGTCGAAGCCTTGGCCTGTACCGAGGCTGGCATTCCGCGCCCCGCTTTGAAGATTGCTGTGGCTTTTCTTCTCAAGGGTCTACAGGTGCGCTGCTAAAACTTGACAGCTCTCTTTATTTTCTCTCTTTGTCTCTTGCTTTTTCTCTCGAGCTGGATCGTTTGTGACGTTTCCAGGCTTGGATCGCTGGTCTTACCCTTGTGCTTTCGGATTGCCGTCGTATTCATAGAGTGTCAATGAGACCAAGCAACACCTGTATGCTTTGCAACTGTTGGCCCAACTGGCTAAGCACATCCAGCCCACTCAGGCTACAGGTATTGCCCGTCGTCTCGGCGCACTGCCAGGTGTAATGCCTGTGGCAATCGGCTTATCTGTCAATTTTTTCTAACATGTGCTCTGCTCGTCGTAAAACTTGCTAGCTTTATGCAAGCGTTTGAAGCAGCTGATTGAGTTTGGCAGCAGTCGCGCTGCTCTGATGGCTGCCGATTCTTATCAGAGTATGTACTTTTTTTGTGCATCCTAACGTCCCATGCGTTGATCATATTCATAGTCTCACCGCTTATTCACACACCCCATTCTCCTGTTTGGCAACCATGACGGCAGACGTTTTGATCAACCCAGCTTGCATGGCCGATGGCACCCTCATGGCCCGGGAATTCCAGGTGCGCCAAATAACCCAGCCCCTTTGCCGTGCCCTTTCAAGTCTGCCATGGATCCTCATTAGTTCCCTTTTCCCTCTGCAGTCCCTTCTCTCCCTCCTGCCCAAGCGCATTGACCACAACGTTTTGGCCATTCTCGCATCTATCACAGCTCAGGTTGGTACTCAGCCTCCTTGTCGAGTTGAGCTGGTCCGATATCCACCTGATCCCTTTCCAACCTACTATAGGTCTTTGCCCACTTGTGCAGTACCAATGCAGAACTCGCTGTTAGCTCCGGTGCCACATTGGTCAAGCTCCTCGTCAACTTTTTTGCCCTCTCGACAGATGGTGCTATCCGGGCCGCAGCGCAGGCTCTCAAGGTATGAGTGCTTTTCATTTATTGATTGATTAATTTTTTTCATTTTTTTATTGATTTATTTTGGGAATAGTACCATGCATCATGTATCCATGTTTTCCACCTTGAATGTTGGCTCACGAAGCGCTCGCGTCTGGGTTTTAGAGCATTAGCACAGCCTTTCTGCCACTGTGCGAAGATGCACCCCAAGTTCGCGCGCAATTCTGCGAGCCCATGCAGGACCTTGTCAAGTTTAAGTTTCGTCAACATTACAACAAAGCACTGCCCGTTTTGGCCCATGTGTTTGAACTCTTGAAGGGCCATGCCGCTGCGCTTTTTGGCACCACCATCGTCTCTTTGGCTGAGGTTCGCCACAACCTTCAGATGGTCTTGTGTTTTTCTCGCTCTTGTGCGCTCACAGCACGGACCTTCTTTGCTCAAACCACCCGCAGATGCATGAAACAGATGCCATTGGCTCCAAGGGTGCGTTCGAAGCTGCTCTCAAGACCGCTGCCGATGCAATTGGTCTGCAAGCATTTTTTACCCTTTTGCCCCTCGACGACCTCTTGTCTCCGGTACGGCCCATCTTGCGTTTTCCCGTTGATCACCTTTGTCTGACATGGGTTGAGGGGAACTTTTTATTTTTATTTTTTTTTTTTTTTAATATTTTTTAATTTTTCATGCATATCGTGTTCTAGGAACCTAAAACCACTTTCCGCAATGTTTGGCTCCTGACCCTGGTCAAAGAGGGTATCACCAATGACGAGGTTGGCCCCGTGTTTCGTCTGCCATTGCCCATTGAGCCCAATGTCGCTGTTGCCGCATATGTTTTTTGCGCGATTCTCATCTTTCCTCTTCAATTCGTGTGTTGCCGTTGGTAGCTCCAATTCTTTGGCCGTATCCTTCTGCCCATGGCTCAAAATTTGCGCCGCATCGAAGAAAAGGCTGTCCAACTCAATGAACAAGTCATTGCCAAGACATACAACGGCCTCTACCTTCAGGTATCACCATTTCACTGTCCAGTTGAACCAGCGCCACGACACCTTCTGAAAGGAAAAAACCCCCTCTGCGGTCTCTGTTTGGTTTTGGCCGTCCTTCCGTGTCACTTTGCGTATCTCATATGCCCGTGAGTGGTGCTCTATCCTGTGTCAGATCTGGGAGCTGCTGCCCAGCATCTGCAATGCACCAACGGACACGCCTGCTTCCTTCCCCAAGCTGGCCAAGCTTTTGGGCGAGCGCCTGACGGAGAGTGAACCCGTTTGCGAGCTCATCGCTTTCTCGCTGTCCCGCCTCATCAAGACAACTGGTGCGTATTTGTATTGCACATGCAAGTGCATTTTCTCTTTTTAGCGACGTTCAGGCTCGCAATATACTTGCTTCCTTCCTCACCAGCCTTGATGCATTGATGCCCATAATCTAGACGACCTTGGTCGAAGCAGCATTGGTTTGCCAAGAACTTTTTGCCAATCATGTTCAATGCTTACATGTCAAGTTCCTCCCAGTCTTGCGCTGCGCGTGTACTGGAAGCCACTGGCTTGATGCTGGGCATCGCCCCTGAAGCTCTGCGTTCGACCTTCTTCAAGGGTACCGCCAAGAAATTGCTCGAGCAATCCGAAGCCAATGGTGATAGCACGGTGTGTTTATGTTTTTGGTTTTTCCGACCCCGGGCCTGTTCGTTGGATGCTAGCGTTACTTCTCACTGTGAACGGCGTATCCCTTCTCCCCCGCCCCTCTCCATGTAAATTCACAGCACAAGCTGATGGAGTTGATCCTCACCTTCGCGCCTCACATCGCTGGGACCGAGCAAGACCTGCTTTATCGTTTGCTCAAGCCAATGCTCTTGGTGGGTTCGCTGTCTTCTCTCGAGCAACTCTGAGTGACTCAGGCCTCACGTGATCAGATGATTTTGAGCATCTCACCCTCTATCTTTGAATTTGCATCACTTGTTAGGGGCAAGACGAGGTGCTTCAGAAAAAGTCATATCGTGGCCTCATGCTCTTGGCCGACCGCGAGACCGACGCACAGACTGTACTGGTAGGATTTGGATCCATCCTTGTCCTGTGGTCAAGGCCCTGCCGTTGTTCACCCAAACAAACAAAAGAGACTCTGTATATGCTTATGCTCTTGCTCTTGTCCATGCGCCCATTCGTGGATGCAATTGTTTTGAACAGCAACTGCTTGGCGAGGCTCAAACCGTCACCGCACCTTCAACAAAGCTTCCCCGCATCAAGTGCTTTTGCACCGCTCTCCAACAGGCACCGGTGCGTGTCAACTTTTGGGACGAAGCGGAGACGAACAAGTGGCCATTTTTATAAGGTCTCGAATCGCATAACACTCACAATGCAACTTCTTCTAGTTTCCCGTCATGTGCGCTGCTGTTCAAGATGCTTTGCCAGAAATTATTTTGGCTTGCAAGGAGGTCCGTTTCCACTAACTTGGCATGAAGCAGCTGTGTGCCACCGGCCCCCAGCATTACGAGATTCTGCAAGCTCATATGCTTTGTGCGACACCCCAGGTCAACGAGAAGACACGCCACGCGGCCTATGACACCCTTACCATGATTGGTTATCGCTTTATTGATGAAGCCACCCCTGAGATGAACCTGCAGACCTACTTTACCATGGTAGTGGCAGGTCTCGCAGGCCGCTCTCCTCATATGCTCAGTGCGACTGTCCTGGGTCTCTCGCGCCTTGTGTACATGGTACGTCCCCCAGTCTTTAGCATTAAAATCTTCCAATGCCAGTATGCAGGGTGGACCGTGCCCGCAGCTGACCCACGCTTGTCAATAGTTTTTCAAGGACCTCGAAAGCGAGTTTGCTCGGGAGGTCATCATTGCTTGCCTCAGCCTCCTGGAATCACCAGCGCGAGAAGTTCAAAAGGTACGCGCTCGTTTGGGCTGGGTCCAGCTTCAGTTCTCACTTGGTGACATGCTACATATGCTCACTCGGCCATCATGTTCTGCATCTCTAGAGTGCACTGGGATTTGCCAAGATGCTAACGACAGTGTTGAATGCTGAAGATCTGCAGCAGTACGCCTGCATCCATCGCTCCTTTTGGATCATTAATTGTCGTCGATGCTCACGAACTGCCAATGTGCCTTGATCTGACCGCATACAGGCTGGCGCCGCAGTTGCTTGAGAGCATTTCGCTTATGAAAGAAGCCGACATGAACCACCTCAAGATGAAGATGCGCGTGCTGTTTGAGCGATTGATTCGCAAGCTTGGGTACGGCTTTCTGCCCACTTTGATCCTTGCACCCGACTCTTTAAAAAAAGACTTTGAACTTTTGCTAATCCCCACCGTTTATACTATAGATTTGACCAAGTCGCAAGCTGCATTCAGCCATCCCAAACCAAGCTGTTGCAGTACGTCCACAAGCAAGCCCAGCGCAAGCAAAAAAGCAAGCCAAAGGTGAGCAAAGCAAAGCCCGTCTCCTGTCGTGTCTTCTTATGATTTGAATGTATCAAGCTTCTATTGGCATTTGTGCTTGGCTCTTGGTCTTTTTTTTTTTTTTTTTTTTTTTTTTTTTTTTTTTTTTTTTTTTTCGCGCGTCTTGAACCGCATGTTCTTGCTACATGCTCATCTACTTTCTCGCCCTTTAGCGTGCTCGTGGCGATGGAGACGACTCGGATGATGATGGTGATGATGATCTCGACTTCATGCCAACGGCAGCGCCGGCCAAGGTGAGTTGGGAGTCAAACTCAACTAATTCTGCTGGCTCTCCATCCTTTGACCTTTATGCTTGTTCTACTTTTGTGCCTTAAATATAGGATGACATGGAGGAGGATCAATATGATCTCTTGTCCACGTCAGTGGGCGTCGGCACTTCTGCTCGCCAAAGCCGCAAGGGTCGGCAGCAGGAAGAAGAGGGTGAGTGTTTGTTTTTGGCTTCTTGGGTGCCAGTGTCATGGCCATGCCTCTAGTTCTCTCACTCAAAACTTTTCCTGTCTGCTTAGTCGAGGAGAAGGACGGCAAATTTGTTTTCAAGGAGGACGACTCGGGTGATGAAGCCATGTCGGATGACGATGACGATGAAGGTGCCAAAAAGGGTGGCAAGGGCATTACTATGGGCACTGGCATCCACCGCGACCGGTATGTCGTGAGCCCTAGGAGTCTTGTTGTTTTCCTTCTTGCTTCGTTAGTCCATCCACTCACGCTTGCATTGCCCCAGCCGGCCAACAAAAGAGGCAGCCCGCAAGCCCAAGAAGTCAGCTTTGCAGTCGGATGCCCGCCGCAAAGGCCAAGCCGTGCAGCCATACGCCTATGTGGCGCTGGACCAAAAAATTCTCAACAAGCGGTATGTGCAAATGTTCAAAAGACAATAGTTGAATGTGAATGCTTGCGTCTTGACTGATTGCTTTTGATTTTTTATTTTTGATTTTGAATGCTTCGCAGACGGGGCAAGTCCAAGAACGGTCTGAAGGAGGTCATGCGGAGGCGTTGATTTTCAATAAACCCCAATCGAAACCTGATGCTTCATTCGACACTTGATGCATTGCAGTGTAGTGGCTGCCTTAGAATTTCAACCTTGCAACGGCATTGCCTACAACAATGCACATGCACATACACCAAGTCACAGCAGGAAGAATGGAAATGCTCGCACGTGTCATGAGATGAAGTTTTCGACCAATCTGTTCAGTTCGACATTGATCTCTTGGGCTCCATCTGGCCAGGCTTGATATTTCCCTAGCCCATACACAACCCCAAGACAGCCAGCCGAATACATACCAAAGGCAATGCACCCGCGCTTGATTTCATGATGTGCGAAAACGTTGATCACGCCACATCCAGGCATGTCGCAACAATAACTTGCGTCTGTAGGTGCTGGATGGGTTTGTCCAACGAGCTGTCGGGATTGAGATAACGGCGGAATACACCCAGCCTTCGTTGGTGACTCGGAGACGCACTCAGCAGGTCTGTAAGATCAGGTGATGAATTTGTTGGTGTCTTGGGGACAATTGAACCAGCTGCGGTCGGCAAGCTTTCACGGTGATTTGACCAGGTAAAAAAATAACTAGGAAGAAGAGGAAGATTTTAGGTACACCGTTTGAGTAGAGCAGCACAAAACCAAGGATAGGGAAAAAAAAAAAAAAAAAAGTGCAACTCATGCCCAACCATGATTGCCACAACAAGAAGCAACCGCGGTGGTCACTGGAAGCATGCATCTTCACGTGGGCCAACACCGGGGCTTTGGCCTGCACGACTTGGTTGAGCGCGGTCAGATGGCATAAGTATGCACCCAACGCCACTTTGAAGGTGTCTGCCTGCGCTCGTCGTAGGTGAGCACCGTCCTGGGGTCCCTCTGTGGGGATTCTTGTGTGCATTTGTCGCTCCCCAGGTGGTTCTCGTTGTGTCTTTTTGATGGCTTGACTTGTATTTCCTTGAAACTTTTTGCTGTATTTTGAGGAGTTGTTTTTGTGATGTATTTTTGCGTCTGTCATCGGTTGAATTTTCGGGCGCTGTATCTTGTTGTATGTGAGCGTGCCGTGGTGCTCTTTGTGTTCATGCTGTGATGGCTTGTAATTGGGATGTTTGACTGCCGTTTGGATGTCTTGTATTTGAAGTGACCATATCCTCGGTCATACCTGGTCGTTTGTCATAATTTTTGTTTCCTAATGCGCGAGGTATTTTGCGTTTGAACTTTTCTTCATTGTAGCAGACATAATAAGTGTCAGGCTCCAACACGTCTTTGCGGTGTCTGCCTGCGCTCGTCGTAGGTAGGCACCGCCTCGGGAATCCCTCTGTGGGGATCCCTGTGTGCACCTGTCGCTCCCAGGGTGGTTCCTCGTTGTGTCTTTTGATGGCTTGACTTGTATTTTTGTTTTAATTTTGCTTTAATTTTTGCTGTATTTTTGCTGAATTTTTGCTGAATTTTTGCTGAATTTTTGTAAGGTCCTTTGTATGATGTCTTTGTCTTCTGTGGTCGGTTGTTTTCTCAATCCGACATTGTGTCTCGTTGGATGTGAGCGTGCCGTGGTGTTCTTTGTGTTTGTGCTGTGATGGCTTGTACTTGTGATGTATGCCTGCCTTTTTTGGTGTCTTGTGTTTAAAATGGCCGTATCTCTGGTTATACTTGGTCGTTCTGTACGATTTTTGTTTCTATGTGCGTGATTCTTCGCGCTTGTACTCCTCGGCATGATAGGAGCCGATGAAATTGTCTTGTTCACTTGTGTTGTTCTGCGTGCCGTCGTGATTTTGATCTCGGGGTTGCACAGGTTGGCTTTCAGCTCTGAGGTTCAAACACCTAATTTATTATTTTTGTTGAAAAAAAAAAAAAAAAAAAAAAAAAAAAAGTCTCAATCTCACCAAGGTCGGTCATGGTAAACTTTTGCTGCAGGAGAGCCTTGGTCTGATCGAGGATGAGGCTGCTACTGGCAAACATCAGGAGGTCATCGACATAGACGGCGATCCAAATGGCATCGCGGCCATTGTTGAGAAAATAAACACATCGGTCCTTGAGGCAGCGAGTAAACTTCATCTCCGTGCACAGCTGGTGGTCGAGCATCTGGTACCAAGCACGTGAAGCTTGCTTGAGCCCATAGACAGCGCGGTTGAGCTTGCCATGAGTGTAGCCATTGAAGTACTGCTCGAGACCTTTGGGCACGGTGATGTAAATGTCCTCCTCGAGTGGAGCGTTGAGAAAGGCAGTCTTGACATCCATCTGGTGGATGATGAAGCCATAGTCGACAGCAAGAGCAATGAGGGTACGAATGGTCACCATGTTGGCAGTGGGCGAGTAGGTTTCATTGTAGTCGATGCCATAGAGCTGCTTGAAACCTTTGGCCACAATGCGTGCCTTGAAGGTGCCGTCATGCTTGCGAGCAAAGACAACCCGAAGGTCGAGGGGCTTGATGTGAGCTGGAAGGTGATCTAGTCCTTGGATGACGTTGTGCTCGTGAAAGGAATCAGCCTCCTTCTCAAGGGCACGGGTCCAGCTGTCAGCATCAGGACTGTGCATGGCTTCCTTGACGGTAGCAGGCAGCTTGTTGTACTTGTCGGTGGAGGTGATGTTGGCGCTGAAATGAGGATGGTCAAGGAGAAGAGGGTCAGTGTCGTCGTCGAGGTTATCGGTAACAATAATGGTAGTGGTGGTAGTAGTGGAGGTAGTGGAGTCAGCAGAGTCAGCA
>NW_001865087.1:190204-191704 GCF_000002865.3 Monosiga brevicollis MX1
GGTGTAGGTGATTGCACCAATGGCTCAGGCGTGGCACTGCCGTTTGTGTCACCGTCACCATCATGCGCGGGAGGGGCGATAGGGGTGGGCGCGCGGAGTGCGGTGGAGCGAGGAGGGGAGTCGCTTTCATCCGAAGACATGGTCAAAAAATCCGATGGTGTGTTAGGAATCGAATGATGTGTCTGTCTCGCGGACTCGGGCGAGGGTTGCTGCTCCCCGCTGCCATTTGGCTCAGAGGGCACCGATGCTGACAAATCCTCGGTCACAGGGGCCAAAGATGTGGCAGTGGCGGCGGCAGGCATTGCCGCAGCAACGACATTGTACTGATGGGTCCCGCGGAGGACGTGGCGGCCGACGTCGAGATTGTCAAGGCTCGTGCAGAGTCTGCTGGCCTTCATCTGCAGCCCAGTAAGAGCCGCTTCTACATATTAAAGGTATATGTCCAGTACAGTGTAATGTGTGTGGACAAGGCGATTGTCACAGAGGTATCCAACCAGTCGAAGTGTACACGAGAACATGGATTGAAGCAAGGCGAAGGAACAAGACAGAACAAGACAGAAGGAGGGAAGTGGAACGACCGAGGTCAAGAAGGAAAATGGTACCGATCCAGGGAGATCGCTCCCATTTATAGCAGGTGGAAACACACACACAGTGGAGACAGAGAATGGACTATCACACTGAAGACAGGTGGAAGCGATATCAGCAATCTGTTGGGACCAACAGATGCCACAACAAGATGATACACCAAGATGGTACAGCAAGATGTTACACAACAAGGTGGGACAACATCAAGTACCAGAGGACACACTACGTGGTAAAGTATACCGTCTCAGATTGTGCCTCTAATACTACATGCCTTGCCGCCATTCGGCTTCCATCACTGCTATGAAGTCTGTATTGCCAGATGCCGTGCGCGAGACGGCCAACACGGGCATGACGGTCTTGGGAACGCCGATTGGCCGTCGCGAGTGGATGAAGAAGCAGCTGAACGACAAGGCAAAGCACATTGCTGGCAAGCTCAATGACATGCTGACGACCGGTGTCTCGCTTCAGGCCCTCCTCACGGCCATGCAGTACGTGCCTAGCCTCATCAACCACCTCTACACGCTGCCCCCAAGTCTGACGTCGGGCTTGTCCGAGCTCTTGAACCGTGCTTGCAAGGACACCTTTGTCAAAGCCTTTTTTGCCAAGGTAAACCTGTCTGCACCGGCTGGAGCTGAAGGTCATGACGTTACGCTGGAACAGCTCCTTTTTTTTCTGACATCTTGGCGTGAACCACGTTGTCAGACAAAATCTGCAACCCCGCTCTTTGCGGCCCGCGTTTTGGCGGCGCCCTCGCTCCCACCGTGTCCGCTCGCTTGCTCGCTTGCTTGCCCCGCGGACATGGCCACTGAGTCCGGCGGCGAGGATTCTTGGACCCAGGTCCGCGGTGCTAAACGCCCGAGTGCCGAGTCACCTCCAAGCAACACCACCACCTCGCCTTAAAAAACTCGTCGTTCT
>NW_001865087.1:196436-197832 GCF_000002865.3 Monosiga brevicollis MX1
GCCGAAAAGGAGAAGCGCGACTACTACACCGGTTTCAACCATGGAAAAACTCTGATCGTCCCTGCGGCGATGACGACAACCGGTGGGTTCGCCTCCTCCTTTGTGGATCTGCTTGGTCAGCTCGCCCGCTGCGCCGAGGCCCGTGGTGTGTACCAGCCGGGGCTGGATGAGGCCTTTGTTCCTCGGTGGAAAGGTCGCTTTGCGGCGCTGGTCCATCAGATGAACGCTGACCACATCCAGCGCCACTTTGGCGGTGTCTGCCTGCGCTCGTCGTAGGTAGGCACCGTCTCGGGGGTCCCTCTGTGGGGATCCCTGTGTGCACCTGTTGCTCCCTAGGTGGTTCTCGTTGTGATCTTTTGATGGCTTGACTTGTATTTTTGTTTTAATTTTACTTTGATTTTGACTGTATTTGTGTGGTATTTTTGCTGAATTTTTGTAAAGTCCTTTGTATGATGACTTTTCTTTCTGTGGTCGGTTGCCTTTTCAACCCGACGCTGTCTCTTGTTGTATGTGAGCGTGCCGTGGTGTTTTTTATGTTTGTGCTGTGATGGCTTGTAGTTGTGATGTGTGACTGCCTTTTTATGTGTCTAGTGGTTCAAATGGCCGTATCTCTGGTTATACTTGGTCGTTTTTCATGATTTTTGTTTCCTTGTGCGTGATTCTTTGCGCTTGTACTTTTCGGCATGATAGAAGCCGATGAAAATGTCATGTTCTCTTGTGTTGTTTTGCGTGCCGTCGTGATTTTGATGTCGGGGTTGCACAGCTTTGCTTTCAGCTCTGAGGTTCAAACACCTAATTTATTATTAACAGCTCCTTGAGGCTCGCCTCTTCACACGGGCCAACACCGGGGGCTTTGGCCTGCACGACTTGGTTGAGCGCGGTCCGGTGGCTTATGTCTGCAACATGGCCAAGCTGGCCACTCACTACCCTCGGGTCTACGATCGACTTTTGGAGGATGAATCGAGGGCTGCTGACTTTGAGGCCCACGTGCAGCGAGCTGGCTTCCAGATGGCCACGGTCAAGGACGCGGGGACTCAGCGACCAGCTGAGATCATTGCCCTCCGCTCCAAGGCGGCACTGGACGACCTGATGGCCAAGTGCGCGCTGGACCTGCAGCAGGCATATCTGGCCTCACGCGAGTGGGGCGTCAGCACTGTCTTGACCATGCGGGGTCGGGACAAGTTGCGTCGCTTGAGCGACACGACCTTTGCCATTGCGGTCGTGTCCATGATGGGTTTTGGCCTCCATGAACTCATCAACGTCAAGCCGACGGACAAGTGCCCTCTCTGCAGCAGCAAGACACCTCAGCCGCGACTAACCCGCGAGCACCTGCTGACCTGCCGTCCCATCAAGCGACACAACGCCCTTCGCGACGAGATGGGCCGCCTGCTCAGGT
>NW_001865087.1:207231-208458 GCF_000002865.3 Monosiga brevicollis MX1
GAAGACGATGCATCTGCGAAGCAGACACAACATGGGCATGCTGTTGTTGCTGGTGGTGGTGCTGGTGGTGCAGGTGGTGAGCTGGGAGAAAAGAAAAGAAAAACAAGCCACCACTGGCTGCATCACGTGGTGCAGACCAAGTGACATCAGCATCACTCAACAAAAATGTAGACGAGTCAGACAAGGACACGACAAAACCAGCATCAACAAGGGCAGATAAATAAATTAGGTGTTTGAACCTCAGAGCTGAAAGCAAAGCTGTGCAACCCCGACAACAAAATCACGACGGCACGCAAAACAACACAAGAGAACAAGTTACATTCACTGGCTTTTATCATGCCAAGAAGTACAAGCGCGAAGAATCACGCACATAGAAACAAAAATCGTACAAAACGACCAAGTATAACCAGAGATACGGCCATCTTAAACACAAGATACACATAAAAAGGCAGTCACACATCACAACTACAAGCCATCACAGCACAAACACAATGAACACCACGGCACGCTCACATCCAACGAGACACAACGTCGGATTGAGAAAACAACCAACCACAGAAGACAAAGACATCATACAAAGGACCTTACAAAAATTCAGCAAAAATACCACACAGATACAGCAGAAATCAAAGCGAAATCAAACAAAAATACAAGTCAAGCCATCAAAAGACACAACGAGGAACCACCAAGGGAGCGACAGGTGCACACAGGGATCCCCACAGAGGGACCCCCGAGACGGTGCCTACCTACGACGAGCGCAGGCAGACACCGCCAAAGTGGCGCTGGATGTGGTCAGCGTTCATCTGATGGACCAGCGCCGCAAAGCGACCCTTCCACCGGGGAACAAAGGCCTCATCCAGCCCCGGCTGGTACACACCACGGGCCTCGGCGCAGCGGGCGAGCTGACCAAGCAGATCCACAAAGGAGGAGGCGAACCCACCGGTTGTCGTCATCGCCGCAGGGACGATCAGAGTTTTTCCATGGTTGAAACCGGTGTAGTAGTCGCGCTTCTCCTTTTCGGCTCGGCGAAGGGCAGCGCCCACCTTGATGCAGGCTTGCGAGGTGGTCGGGGGTTGGGCTGTGCGCACAGTCACGTCAATGCCCAGGTCGGGCAGAGCTGGGCCCAGGGCACCGCCGGGAAAGGGGTTGCGGCAGTGCAGGTCGATGCGGCAGCTCTGACCGTTGGCGTTGTAGCCAGACTTTTCCACCCAGACATGGGAGAGGGGG
>NW_001865087.1:221112-222214 GCF_000002865.3 Monosiga brevicollis MX1
GAGCGACACGACCTTTGCCATTGCGGTCGTGTCCATGATGGGTTTTGGCCTCCATGAACTCATCAACGTCAAGCCGACGGACAAGTGCCCGCTCTGCAGCAGCAAGACACCCCAGCCGCGACTGACCCGCGAGCACCTGCTGACCTGCCGTCCCATCAAGCGACACAACGCCCTTCGCGACGAGATGGGCCGCCTGCTCAGCCCAACCCCCGACCACCTCGCAAGCCTGCATCAAGGTGGGCGCTGCCCTTCGCCGAGCCGAAAAGGAGAAGCGCGACTACTACACCGGTTTCAACCATGGAAAAACTCTGATCGTCCCTGCGGCGATGACGACAACCGGTGGGTTCGCCTCCTCCTTTGTGGATCTGCTTGGTCAGCTCGCCCGCTGCGCCGAGGCCCGTGGTGTGTACCAGCCGGGGCTGGATGAGGCCTTTGTTCCTCGGTGGAAGGGTCGCTTTGCGGCGCTGGTCCATCAGATGAACGCTGACCACATCCAGCGCCACTTTGGCGGTGCCTGCCTGCGCTCGTCGTAGGTAGGCACCGTCTCGGGGGTCCCTCTGTGGGGATCCCTGTGTGCACCTGTTGCTCCCTAGGTGGTTCTCGTTGTGATCTTTTGATGGCTTGACTTGTATTTTTGTTTTAATTTTACTTTGATTTTGACTGTATTTGTGTTTATTTATACTGTATTTGTGTGGTATTTTTGCTGAATTTTTGTAAAGTCCTTTGTATGATGACTTTTCTTTCTGTGGTCGGTTGCCTTTTCAACCCGACGCTGTCTCTTGTTGTATGTGAGCGTGCCGTGGTGTTTTTTATGTTTGTGCTGTGATGGCTTGTAGTTGTGATGTGTGACTGCCTTTTTATGTGTCTAGTGGTTCAAATGGCCGTATCTCTGGTTATACTTAGTCGTTTTTCATGATTTTTGTTTCCTTGTGCGTGATTCTTCGCGCTTGTACTTTTCGGCATGATAGAAGCCGATGAAAATGTCTTGTTCTCTTGTGTTGTTTTGCGTGCCGTCGTGATTTTGATGTCGGGCTTGCACAGCTTTGCTTTCAGCTCTGAGGTTCAAACACCTAATTTATTATTATTGTTGAAGATGGAATCC
>NW_001865086.1:0-16259 GCF_000002865.3 Monosiga brevicollis MX1
CTGTTCTCCCTTGCCGTACACGGGTACGCCACCTCATGCTTGTTTTTGTTGTTCGGGCCCACCCCTGTTGCAGTCGGCCAACTTTTTGGACATCAAGGGCTTGTTGGATTCAGCTTGTCAGCAGGTGGCCATGCGCATTCGCGGCAAAAAATCCGAAGAGGTGCTGCGCCTCTTTGGAGTCCAAGACCAACCCACCGACGAAGAACTGAAGCAAATCTTTTTGGAATACCCCTTTCTCATGGAAGGCTGCGAAAGCATTCCCGGTACGTGGTCTCGTCTTATTCAGCCCGCCCACCTTGAGTCGAGTGTTCCCTTCCCACGTGTTTCTCTTGATCTTTTTTGCCCCGCGCCCGTCTGTATCATTTTGTTTCATGCTGCCCGCCTGATGGAAAGACAACACGCGCCCCCTCATCTTCCTTCCAACTGTAATGCGCATGGGTTTCCAAAAACAGAACACAAGCGTATCAAAGAAAAAATCCTGGAGGAGCGACGCGATGAGGATCCCCCATCGGCCGGTGATGCCATCTAGACATGTGTGTTGCTCACCGTTTCCTGTCCCTTGCAAAGGACGCCGGCGCTGGGCGTCGACCGTCGTTTGTTTGACCGTAGTCCTGGGCACATCCCCCACCCTCAATTTCTCCCCTGTATACGTGCGAGCACACAAGAGTCGACTCGGCCCGTGTTTTGAATTCAACCCTTGCGCTCGCTTCCGTGTCGTTCACCCCGTCCCAGGCTTCGGATGATGCGCTGATGCCTCTGATTACATGAATGACATGTGGCGTCATAAAAAAAAATGAATTTCTGTGCGCGCTCAAGGGCGTCCTGAAGAGAGGAAAGGGCTTGGTCCGTGCAAGCTCTCCTCTGCACCTAAAAAAATGAAAAACACAAACGACAACAACCATCACTGCCGCCATCGCCACCAGGTTTATGATTGGGCCGGGGTCGATGAGCTTTGAAAGTATTCGCGTGTATTGATAATCTGCGGCGGTCGCCAGTCGGCACTACACGAGGATGAAGCAAAGGACACGCATAATTGGTCATGAGATACCATCGGCCTCTGCAAAGCGGGGGAAAAATAAAAATAAAAATAAAAAAAAAGTGCTTGGTTTCACCAAACTCACGAAATGGGAGAGGCTGCGTTGGCGGAAGCATTGCTTGCGTCGGCGTTGGCTGGCGCTTGGGTTGCATTGCCTCGCTGTGCCCCCCATCACCCAAAAAAAATGGACATAAAATGAGTGCCGACCAAGAGACCAAGGAGAAACAGGCTCGTCAAGATCAGAGCGGGCAGGACAATGGATGGGTGGAGCTGACCGAGAAGAAGGAAGTGAGTTTCATGCGACCTAGCATCGAGGACATGAGCGTCTTGTTGCCATCAAGGGCAGTGAGCTGGGATTCAACCTCATCCACGTTCGCGCGCAGTCCTTGCACCAAGGCCTATTCAAGTTGAGGAAGACGGAAGCACGGTGAATCGACAGGCCTGGCCTTCTCCGAGGGAAGCAACTGGCCGAGGAACAACCACACATGGAGCAAAGGATCCGAGCACGCACGTCAAGCTGCTCAATGACCATGAAGAGACCCACGAGCTTCTCACAGTTGGCTTGAAGAGCAGGCAGCACCTTGTCTGTGAGCTCTTGGCGCTCTTGGGTTAGCTGCGGGCGAGGGGAGACAAGGCGCAGCATCAGTGGCCTTGGAGTGGAAAGGAAACAAAGAAAACGAGAGGCTATGTCGGGCATTGCAATCAAGCCAGGGCACCTACACTATCGACCACGCCCTGGGTCTCATCAATACGTGCCAGCAACACCTCTGTGGCCGTGTCCACGTTGCTGAGCTGCGCACACGAACCAAGCGTGAGTACGAGTCGGCGTTTGGAGGAACCAGGCGTCGACCATGCCATCAAGGCGTATTCCATTCAATCTCTCTTCCTCTCACAACAGGCCACTTCAAAGCGAGAGCGTACCTCTTTGCGAACAACATCGACGTCCAGGCGGGCATAGCTGGCGTACTGAGTCGCAATCTCCTGAATAAGGGCTTGAATGTCAGTGGCCTCGGGCTCGGGGGCCTCCTTTTCGTCAATGGCCTGACTCGGCGCATCAGGTTGAGCCACAGCTTCTTCCGCCTGCTTTGCTGGCACCTGCTTTTTCGGCTCCGGCTCCGACTCTGCTTTCTCTGCGGCAGGCTTTGACAAGTCACTGGACGATGCTGGTGGCGCGGTGGTGACGGGCGCCTCCGGCTCATGATCGTTGCTCGCCTGTGAATTTTCACCGTCCACTTGACCATCCGGCCCCACAACTGGCTCTGCTTCACTCTTTTCTACCTGCCCCACAGGCTCCTCCACCCCTGTCGTCGGCTTGGCAGCAGTGCTGCTGTCATCACCACGGCCATCACCGCCGCCGCCGCCGCCGTCGCCAGTGTTTTTGCGATTTTTTCGATTCTTGTTCTTGCCCATTGTCGTTGATGGTATAATAAAATAAACTCCTCGGATCTAAACCATGGCTTTATTTCCCAGGATGGTATTTTATCTTCAAGTGCGTTCTTCGCATTTTTTCTTTGCCTCTGTGGCTTTTTGCCCTTTCCCTTTGACTTCTTCTGCTTCTTGCCCTTTTTGGCAGCGGTCTCGGTATCGATATTGGCATCGGCGGGCTGGCTTGACCTGTGTCTTGCTTTGTGTGCGCGTGGTGGCTGATCGCTTGTGCTGGATACGGGACTCTCCTGGTCGGGGCCTTGGGGCGACGCCAGAACGTTTTGATTGATGCTGCCGTTTTTTTGCTTTCAGTGAGGCTTCTGATCTCGCCGACGTGCGCTTGGGCAAACAAGTAAACCTGTCCTCGCAACTGACCACCGAGAACTGTTGGCCAAAGGTGGGTCGTTTGTTGTAACAGGCAGAGAAGAGCAAGACCCCGCTGACCCGACTGCCGTTTTGGAAACGGCGCGCGCACGTCGAGTCCGAATTCTGGGTTGTCAGACGAGTTGTACTTGGAGGGGGCTCATGAGATTGGTGGTGGATAGAGAAGCAAGCAAAGCGGTTTGAAGCGGATGGTGAATAGAGAGAGATACCGTTGCCATGAGTGCTGATGGAAAGCAGCTGTACAGGGCGTGTCGTTCATCAGATCCACAAGAGGCGCTGCGGCTGTTGACCAGTTGGGACCAACAACGCATTCGAGATGCTGTCCAATACAGATTGGTACGTATGCTGTTTGGTATGATATTGTGTGATGTCAGTTACACTTTGAATATGTCACTGAATGGGGTGACGTTATGGTATAACATGGGACATATACTGCATGTTTGCATCATCCCACAGGATGGCTATACACCACTGCACAATGCCTGCGGTAACGGTCATGTCAAGGTGGTGGAGATGCTGTTGAAGCACGGTGCTGATGCTAAAGCCAAGGCCAACGTCAGTACAGTACCTCCCTCTTCCCCTTTACCCCCCTATGATGGTGCACCTGTACCACATGATGATGATGCTGTACCTGTACGTCATGCTGATGCATCATCCCACAGGATGGCTATACACCACTGCACCGGGCCTGTCGTAAGGGTCATGTTAAGGTGGTGGAGATGCTGTTGCAGCAGGTGCTGATACTAAAGCCAAGACCAACGTCAGTACAGTACCTCCCTCTTCCCCCCTTTACCCCCTATGATGGTGCACCTGGACCACATGATGATGATGCTGTACCTGTACGTCACGCTGATGCATCATCCCACAGGGTGACTGGACACCACTGCACCAGGCCTGCCTTCACGGTCATGACAAGGTGGTGGAGATGCTGTTGCAGTACGGTGCTGATACTAAAGCCAAGACCAACGTCAGTACAGTACCTCCCTCTTCCCCCCTTTACCCCCTATGATGGTGCACCTGGACCACATGATGATGATGCTGTACCTGTACGTCACGCTGATGCATCATCCCACAGGGTGACTGGACACCACTGCACCGGGCCTGTCGTAAGGGTCATGTTAAGGTGGTGGAGATGCTGTTGCAGCACGGTGCTGATACTAAAGCCAAGACCAACGTCAGTACAGTACCTCCCTCTTCCCCCCTTTACCCCCTATGATGGTGCACCTGGACCACATGATGATGATGATGGTGATGCTGTACCTGTACGTCATGCTGATGCATCATCCCACAGAATGGCGTTACACCACTGCACGATGCCTGCTATACGGGTCATGACAAGGTGGTGGAGATGCTGTTGCAGCACGGTGCTGATACTGAAGCCAAGATCAGCGTCAGTACAGTACCTCCCTCTTCCCCCCTTTACCCTCCTGGCTGCTGCTCCCCGCTGCTCGTCGCCTTTGTCCCCCGTCCCTCGCTCCTCTACACCCTGCCCACCCGTGCGCGTCCGTTCTCCCTCCCCCTTGCTCCCTTTCTTCTTTTCCCGCTATTCCTTTCCTGCGCTTGTTTCGCGTCTGCGCTTTGTCGGTGCTCCCCGCGCCCCGCCCCGTTCCCTGCTGGTCTCTTGCCTTTGCCGTCCTTGCTCTTCCCCTTTTTCTGATGTTGTGACTTTAGTCCGTCCATCCCTGGCCATCGCGCCTCTGCCTCCCCTCGCACGCTCCAGCGGCTTTCGGTGGCCGTATCTTCTGTTTTGTCCCCGACACGGGTGACGTTGCTGTTTTTTCTTTTTTTCTTTTTTTTTGTTGTTTTTCTCCAAACGCGCCTCCTTTCGGACCCCTGCTACCTGCCCGCACCATTTGTACAATGCCCTCGCATCTGGCGGCTCTGACACACTCTGCAGCATTTTTACCTCGCCTTTTTTATGAGAAAGCAAATGCACACCGCCCAACTCAACCCTCGCGTCGCTGCCCACCTCACACGCTCCAATCACATGTTCTCAGGATGGCAGAACGCCCCTCGATGTCGGACGTCAAGAAGGACACGGCGACAAGCTGGAGCCCGTGTTTGCTGCTCACGAGGCTCGCCTGGCGCAACCACCCGCCCCCTTCGCTACGCTCACGCCTGCACCGCCTTCCGCCTGGCTGCCGCCTCTGCCCACCACCCCCACCCTCGAGGTGAGCCTGCTCCCCTATCTTGTTCTCCCAATGCAATCCCCACGGCCTTATCCACCTGATCACGATCATTGGCACCACACAACCCCCCATTAGACCACGGCCTCTGTTGTGGTGGCGGTGGACACTTGCCTCAGGCCACTCCTGCCGGAGCACACCACCAGCCATCCCCTCCCCCACCTCGATGCCTTTATCAACGGTGCCGCCAAACAAAACCCCAATCTTGCAACGGCGGTTGCGGATATCCAGAGAACCATCAATGAAGCACCACCAGAGTTTCCCGCCATGGACTGGGCTGCCTTTCAGGCGACTACCACCCAGGCTCTCAACGCACTCGACCAGGCGCTGGCAGCGCCCGAAGCGTTGAACAACCGCTTGGGTCAATTGGACCCCAGTACTGACGACCTAGAAACAGTACTCCAAGAGCTGCACGATGTCACAACTGGCTTCGAGCTGCAGCCTGCTCTTCTTGAGCTTCAGACTGCGTTGGCAGCATGCCCCGTTCCACCCACCGCGCCAGTAGTCGCGCCCAAAACGCCACCCACCGACCTGGCAGCGGCCCTGAGCAAAGTCATCATTATGAGCGCCGTGGAACCCAAGCGTCAAGAGCTGCTCACCAGCGCCAACAGCAACCTCAAGCGCCTAGTGCTGGCCTTGATCGATGCCCTGGGCGTCGTGGCAAAAGCGGGAACCACCGACACAATTCATCGCGTAGAGACGCTACGGCAATGCGCGCAATGCGTGGATGCAAGTGCACCACCTCAACCGGAGGCATTGCCCGAGGCCTGGAAGGCGCTGTGCCAAGCTCACGAGAAGCTGAGCCTACTCGAGCAAAATGGTCTCGAGCAAATTGCTCAGTGGCAACCACCTCCAGACTACGAACATCAGGATTGGTACTTGGCGTTTGTGCACCACGAGTCGCAAGCTTTGGCGCAGCAGTTGCAAGACATGATCGACTGGCAGGCCACGACGCTCTCCGTGTTGGCCTCGTGCATGAGTCATGTGGACAGTTTGACTCAAGACGTTGATGATGAATCGGTTGCTGCCCGCGACGAACTAACCAAGGTGGAGACTGAGATTCAAGGATTCCACACGGCTCTACAACATCTGCCTGAAGCTGTTCGGTCTGGTCTCGAGCAGGAACTCAAAAAGCTAGAAGAGCGACGCAACACCTTGCGACAACAATTATCAGATCAGCCACACGTGGACCACGTTGCAGAGCTCGCCCAGCTGCTGCACCAACACTTCCCAGGACTGCTGGTCTTTCTGCACCCTGAACAGAGCACGCTGGGAGCGCGCCTCCGCACTGTGCTTGGACCCGACCTTCCAGCCAGTCTGATCTTGGAGGCCATGACCGAAGTAGACCGAACGTTGTCGCTCTCCAGCCTGGGTCAGCTGTCGCTCCAATACAGCCAGAATCACAAGGTGTATAAAGCCCGCGCAACGCTGCCGAATCTTCCTGAGCAAGATTTGGCTGTCAAAGAGTATGCACTCGCTGAGCAGCATAAGCAGGATCAGTGTCGTACGTTTCTCCGCGAACTCCGCGCGATGCGCCAGCTTGAGCACCCACACATCATTCCGGTCCTCGGCGCGCTCGTGGACGTACACAGTGGCCACCCGAGCGCATACCTGGTACAGCCATGGTGTGCACAGGGTGATTTGCAGCAGTGGCTCAGCAAGGCGCGCCACCTGGCCACCTCGACCGTGATTTCGAGTCTGATGACTCAGCTGCGCACGGCCCTGGCGTTTATGCATAGCAAGGGCCTGGTGCATCGGGATGTCAAGCTGAGCAACGTCATGCTGGACGGTGCAGAGGACCAGCCCGTCGTGCGGCTGGGCGACTTTGACATTGCCAAGGCCGCGGCCGAAGCCACCATGCTACCATGCACAGCCACCGCGTCGTCAGGCACGACTGGCTATGTGGCACCGGAGCTGCTATTTGGCATGGGTCGTGTGGGTGCACGACCGGCACAGGATGCCTTTTCCTTTGGCTGCGTGCTGTACAACACATACATGTTCCCACAAACGGTGCCACCTGCTCACCCACGGGACGATGAGGTTGTGGACCAATGCAGCTGGAGCATACAAGCAGGAGAGTCTGACTGCGACTTTCCGCATTTGGCTGCTGAGGTGAGCAATACCGCGATGCCTCTTGACCTGCAACTGGGCACCGTGCCTCTTATGTGATTGAAATTCACTTGTGCTGTCCTTTGCTGAAGATGTGCGATTCATCGAGTGATTTGTACAAGGAAACGCGGGCTTTGCTTGCAACAGATCCAAAGCAACGGCCAAGCCTTTTCAGCGCCAAGCAGATTTCGCAGCAGTTTGCCATCGCTCAAGTTGGGCCAGCCATTGATGTCTTGCGCGATGCGCCCGAGCTCATGTCAGAGGTGCGTTGCTTGTTAACTGTTTTGTTCTTCCGCGGATCGTCTGATTTGAATCTACTGGGTGGGTAGGTGGGTGAGCTACTGAAGCAGCTGAACACCGGTGGACAGGGACCAGTGAATATTGCAGTGCAACGAGTGGAGCGCGTGCACAACCCCGTGCTGTGGGAGCGCTACAGCGCCAAGCGACGAGAGATGTTGCATCGTATCAAAAATCAAGTGCACTATGATCAGCTCCAAACGGCCACATCAGATGCACCCTCGGGCTCTCTAGCTCTGCTTCGCGATGCATCCTGTCAAGAGCGCCTGTTGCTCCACGGCATCGCCCCTGACACAATGTTGCGCGACAAGATTGTGCGCCTGGGCCTTGACCAGCGTTTTGCTGGCAACAGTGCCGGCCACCGCTTTGGTCTCGGTGTTTACTTGGCGGACAATCCCGGCAAGGTATGGCAGCGCTGGCTGTCAATCTCATCTGTCTACCCAAGTGCTGTGGTGCTGACGCAATGTGCTTACATGATTTCAGAGTCATCAGTATGCCAGTGCCGGACCCAACGGCGAACGAATGCTTGTCATCACGCGAGCCCTGCTGGGTCATGCCTTTGTCCACCCATCACCTCCTTCTGGGGCGCTGGCGCCACCGCTCCTGCCCGATGCGCCCAACAACGAGCGGTGCGTTGGGCAAAATCGACCATCTGTTGCATGTTGTCTCTGTCCGCCTCCTGATCTGACTGTTATGTTGCGCCGGCCATTTTACTTTTGCAGGTATGACTCGGTTGTCGCGACACCCTCTGGGCAGTTCCATGAGGTGATTGTGTTTGAGAATGCCCAAATCTATCCCGAGCTGGTTGTATACTACACGGCCAATTAGGATGAACTGGACTAGGTGCTAGTTTGTTGTGAGCGGCAAATTTGTTGTTCAGTTGCTTTTGCACACAATCAGCGTAATCTACCATGGGTTTTCCCACAGGAACCCCTATGAGCCGGTGTGACTTCATTTCCTGACTAAAATACGCACCTCCACGGACTGGGTTGCCCCCCCTCCCCCCGTATTTTAGGGGTCATGCGTCGACCCCGCGAGCTTTGTGTACGTGTAATGTCTTGGCAGACGCCTTGTCTGATAAGCCCGTGTTCATTGTTGTTCGTTGTTATCTGTTTGCTGTGACATGCACTTTCCTTGAGCGTCTCTACAGCCATTTCGATGGTGCACCTGTTCTGGTCTGGTCACTGTGAATGCTTTGCCGACCGAAGCTGGTTCAATTGACCTCACGACACCACCAGTTTCTTGTTTCGTCCCGACGGACGTCGTTCAAACCGCTTTCAGAATGCCTCGTCAACACGACCCGCTTCCTTGCAAACCCAACACTGGCCTTTGACATGCTGTGGAGCCTGACAGCTGGCTGTCTCTGAATGAACGGCATACCTTTCCATACATGGATCAGGAAAACAGCATGCTGTTTTTTCATGTATTTACTGCTGAGCAAGCCTCTGGAGCACAGGCTGAGCCGTTGGCTGGAGAAGCGGGGCAGGCTGGACACGCCCGACGACTATGTTGTGCATTTCGTTGACAAACGACCACGTACCTGTATCGGCCAACGGTTGAGGTACGCCGCGACCTTTTTGGATGTCGCACTTCGTGATTAATCGACTCTCGGCCGAGACGACCAGCGCCCTTTGCAGCCTGATCCACACTCAAGCTCGGCACTTTGGAGACACGGCCGAGCAAATGACCATGTGCAAACCAAGATGCATCGCGTGGTCTCGCATCAATGGCATGCTTTGTTTGGACGAGATGGCAAAGTGCAGCATGGCCGAGTTGACAGCAACCCAAGCAGCATTGGAAGTTTGCTATATTCCATCAGTTGGAACCCGGTGACTGACCTATCGCCCGAGGCAAATCTTGTTGCCACGGTATTGTTGTTGTTGTTGACATGTGGTGTTTGTGTGCAGATGTGCGAGGCGACGAGCGATTTGTACAAGGAAACACGAGCCTTGCTTGCAACAGATCCGAAGCAGCGGCCAACTCTCTTCAGCACCGGGCAGAGTGTGCAGCGACCTGTTACGACCCAAGTTGTTGGGCCAGCCATTGACGTTTTACGCGACGCACCCGAGCTCATCCCCGAGGTGCGTTGCTTGCCGTTATCGTCATAATAGTATGATTATTTTTATCTTGACAAGCCGACTGATGGAAGTTCATTGTGTATATAGGTGGCTGAGCTGCTACAGCAGTTGAGCACGGACGGGCGAGGGCCAAGCAACGTTGTTGTGAAGCGGGTGGAGCGCGTGCACAACCCCGTGCTGTGGGAACGCTACAGTGCTAAGCGACGCGAGATGCTGGATCGCATCACAAGGAAGGAGCACCTTTGTCCTCTTGTAACCTTCACAACGGACGCGCTCTCGGGCTGTCCAGCTTTGCTTCGGGATACACCCTGTCAAGAGCGCCTGCTGCTCCACGGCATCGCCCCCGACACCGAGCGATCGCTGCGCGACAAGATTGTGCGCCTGGGCCTCGACTATCGCTTCGCCGGTAGCAGCAGCGGCCATCTGTATGGTCTTGGTGTTTACTTGGCTGACCATCCCGGCAAGGTGCGGCGGCGCTGTCTTGCAGGTTTAATTTGATCGTATTTGCTATCGCTGCTCACAGGCGCGGTGTCGGCATGGCTGTAGAGTCATCAATATGCAAAGCCTGGACCCAACGGTGAACGCATGGTCATCATCGCGCGAGCCCTGTTGGGCCGTGCCTTTGTCCATGAATCGCCTCGTTCTGGAGCGCTGGCCCCTCCGCCTCTACCCAACCGGCGTAGCAACCATGAGCGGTGCGTTGGGCAGACTTTCCTTTTTTTTTTATTATTATTTTTTTTTCCCTTTATGCATGTGAGGCTTAGCCGAGTTGCCTTCTGGCCGCCTTCTGACCCAACCTGACTGTTACGTCTGCCTTTTCTACAGATATGACTCGGTTGTCGCGATGCCGCCTGGGCGCGGTTTTCACGAGGTGATCATCTTTGAGAATGACCAAATCTATCCCGAGTTGGTGGTGTGCTACACGAGCGATAGGATGGGGCGTGTTGTTTGATGCTTGCTGTTTTGCAGTTTGCGCTTTTCGCTTGATGCTTGTTCATGCCGCAAGAGCTTCACGCTGAATTGAGTTGCGCCTGATCTTGGTGCGACCACACCCACAGCACATCTTGTCACGCTTCTTACCTACAAAGCGCGTGGCTTGGAACGCTGGCCAATAAACCTTGGCGCAACCACAGTGTAGGAGCGGCACACCCATGTGCCATGATCCATATTCCCAGCTTTGTAAGGTGCCGTGCCACGTGCCTAGGAACCCCCATTCCCATCGAAATGTCTGCACATGTTCCAACAGCGAGTATAGATGATGAACGTCGACTTCACTTCACCCATGACGATTCTTCAGCGTAATTGGCGATCCCTCTACCTGTCTGATGGCGAGGTTCTCGCCGACCATAACCGCTGGATTGCCAGCCAGCATGCAGAGAGCAGAGATTCAGAACGCGGGGGCGGGAATTGGCCGGAACCCTTGTCTCCGACTATGAAAACGCCCAACTCACGTCGCACAACTCGCGCCGCTACAACAGCAACAACAACGAGCAAGTCGCCATCTCTCTTCTTCCTCAAGCCCCGGGTCGGCAGGGCTGGAGTTTTGATTCGGCTGTGAATTGGAAGACGGAGCCGAGTGTTGCAGGCATGTCGGGGATATACGACGACACCACCGTTGATCAAGCCCATAGTTCAAAGTCAATAGCGATCATAATAATCAATCGTGTGCGCGCGCGGGGCATGGAGGAGCCGAGTGTCGCAGACGCTAGCATGCCTGGGATATAATATAATATATTACATGTATCCCTCCTACTCACTCGTCTCAAACAAAATCTTCACAAGGTTATGCCCAAGCAAGTCAAAGCAAATCGTGACAAGTCGTGGCATGATATCAAAAAGTCATAATCACAACTGTTCCTTTCGAAATCGTAAGCAACACTCAATTTTTTTCCGTTGAAAGTTGAGATGTCAAGGCGACGTGTACGGCGGCAGTTCAAGACGCCAGTTCAGCATGCTCCACCTGATCACCTGCTGAGCTTGCCAGAATCGTTGGGTGATGATGTCCCTGGCAGTGGTGCACCATGGGGCTTTGCTGATAACACCCCTGCCAGTGATTCGGAGCCAGTATCGCCCCCCCCAAGCTGCCTCGGAAGCTGCTCGCACCCGGAGCCCAAACGACCGTGGAAAAAACCGAGTGGGAAGGCGCGTTGGCCGCTATTCGGACAGCGACTGCCGGGCTTTCTTGGTAGCACTGGATGAGGTCGATGAGCATCAAAAATCGTGTTCTGATAGCAAGATTGCCGCTGTGCTCAAGCGGAAAATTGGAAAACAGATATCAGTCTCAACGATCTCAAGATGGCGCCGCGAATATATCCATGAAGCGCCTGAATATGCGCGCTGCAGGCGAGCTGTCTTCAGAAGAACCACATCTCAAACCTCAAAAACCACGATCTGGCCGCCCTTCTGTTTTGGATGCTCAGGATGAAGAGATTTTGGCTGAGTATGTCATGCGATACGGCAAGCGAGGTTCGACAGCGGACGCTCGTGAGTATCTTTACGCAAAGCGCTACAAGCCCCTCGAGCTCAGCCATTCGATCGAGCCTTGGCATGTTTCCCTTGCCACCATTTGCAATCATCTGAAGAAGCAAAACCGGGATTCTGGAATTGACAGCGAGTACGTTAGTCTACGTCCTCGTCGATATGATTCTTTCGGCCCACAGACCCAAGAGGCTTGCCTCAACTACATTACATTCCTGCAAGCCCTGGACAAGGAGCACCTCCTCTTTTCGTCGAACAAGCATGCTCTTCTCTCTGCGGACGAGAGCTGGATGACTACCCAAGCAACGCGACACAAAGGCTGGGTCGTTCAAGGACAAGCAAGGAGTCTGGCACCAGCGCCTCGTTCGTCGATCTCTTTCTTTGCAGCATTGGCCTACTCCGGAGAGATTGTTTTCTTGCGTACCGACATTGGCAACAGTACAGGCGAGAGTTCACAGCGCTATTTGGAGGGCACAATTTCTGCCTGGCGAAAAAAGTATGGCTCAGGTCTTCTGGTCGTGACCTGGGACAATGTGCCACATCATTATAAAGCTCTCAGTCTCATGTCCGGCTCTCATGGTGTTGAACACACGAAAAAGGTGTTTGTGCGCGCCTCAAGCACAATTCCAGAAACTGATGAGCGCTACTCACCGCTCATTTACTATGAGTTGGATCGTGAGCTGTACGGCGGTCCGGTTCTTGTTGTCCCAATACCAAAATACCAGCCCGACTTTGCTCCCATCGAGACCGTTTTTGGTTCCGTCAAATATGCAGCAGAAGGCATTCGCGCGCGTTCATCAAGCTTTGGCTACACGCGCCTCTCAGAGAGGCTCGAGAAGATTCTCAACGTTGTTTTTGGATCCTACCTGACAAAAGATATGTTGAAAGGAGCAATCCGTGATACACACAGGTACATGAAAGCCTGGCAGGATGGCGCCACAAATGAAGATGAGGCTCGAGCTCGCCGCGACCAGCTACGCATTCGCGACAAACAAGACTATGACCAGATCAGGGCCGCAACTGGCGGAATCTTGAGACACAGGAGTGAATCCTTCGAGCTCGCGCCAATCTTGGACATGGCTGTCGACAACTCCCGAACTCGCCGCCAGACTGCTCGAGCCGTTGCCGCCAGCCAAGAAGACGATGCTAACGTGAATGACTTTAAATCTACATGTGAAAATAAGCGGTTGCTACTACAACGTGACAAAGCTCAGGCTCGAGCTCGCCGAGCAGCATCAGCTGCTTTGCGCAGCTCAAATTGAACTTCAAAATTTCAATGATCCTCGCGATTTCAACGGAAAAAAATTGAGTGTTGCTTACGATTTCGAAAGGAACAGTTGTGATTGTTTTGCAGTTGCTCATGACTTTTTGATATCATGCCACGACTTTGTTACCATTTGCACGATTTTAACCTTGTGTAGGAGGGATATACCCATAGGGCTCGTTGAACAAGTCCCATAGGAAAAAACAAGAGAGAGTTCACAACAACAGTTTCACACTTGTCATTCTTTTTTCTTTTCTTTTCACACACACACACACACACACACACACACACACACACACACACACACACACTCACACACACACACACACACACTTTTTTTTCCTTTTTTTAGGTTCTCATAACAACAACGACGATGCACCAACGGCTGGTGCTGGCATGGGGGTTTGCGGTGATGATCGTGCTGACGCTGGTCGTGCATCAGCTGGGTTCGACTCAATCGACGCTCCCGCCGCGGAAGCAAACTAGTTTGTGTCAGGCATGGGGGACTGGGAGTGGATCTGGGCAGGGTTGTAATCGTAGCCAACAACCGCCCGATGCGCGCCACGTGAAGGACGACACCTTTACTCTTTCCCCGAGCGGGAGCAACCACCGCCCCCCGTCTCCACCGGCCACGCTGGCGCCCAGTCTTACGCCCCGACAAACCACAACCACTGCTCCACCAACTCGCCCCACCACTACCACTCGCCCCACCACCACTCGCCCCACCACCACCACTCGCCCCACCACCACCACTCGCCCCACTACCACCACTCGCTCCACCACCACCACTCGCTCCACCACCACCACTCGCTCCACCACCACTACCACCACCACTCGCTCCACCACCACTCGCTCCACCACCACTCGCTCCACCACCACTCGCTCCACCACTCGCTCCACCACTACCACCACTCGCTCCAGCACCCCCGCAGTCACCGCTCGCCCCAGCACTTCCGCAGTTACCATGATGTCCCGCGGCGATCCGAGCGTGCCCCGCGCCTGGCAAGATCAGATTTCTCTACAAACAGACTATGTCGACTTTGCCTACGAAGAGGTTGACGTCAACTCTAGCTTTTACTTTAAACACGTGTGTCACATCTTCAATCCAACCGTCATTGCTACCCCGACCGGCCCCAACAACGGCCTCGAGCTCCGCCTCTTTACCCGCTTCACGGGCGGCAACGAATCAGGCCACTTTGTTGACTGCCCCGACCACGACCTCCAGTCCCGCCACCCCTGCCCCGCTCAAGATTTTCGCGGCTTTTCGTTCCTCCTCACCTGCCGCCTCGATGCCGAGCTTCGTTGCATGTACGTCCCACCCGGTTCCTTCCCGTATCAACAAGGCGTTTTATTTTTTGTTTTTTGTTGAAGAAAAATACGCAAGCCCCTTTCTTATTCCCATCCGCGCTCCCCGGCTCCGACCCTTGCTCTCTAATTTTTGCTCCTGTGATTTTCCATCCACAAAGTGAGACGCTGAATCCGCTGCCACAGCAATTCAATTTTGAAGCTGGACGGGATGGCTGGCGCTATCTCGGTCCCGAAGATGCTCGCACTTTTGTCATTCAAGACCGTGCCTACATTCTCTTCAACTCGCCCATTCACACTGGCGGCGATGGGCGGTACGTTCGCACTGCAGACACTGCATGTTTGTGATTGTTGACTGGTGCCGGTGTTTTTCCCTCTTTCTTCGAACGGGAACTCACCTTGTTACACCTGTGATGGCCTGTTCCGTCCCAACGCAGCACGCCCATCAAGGACTCGAGTGACTACTAGTACGTCCATCCAACCCACCAGCGTGATTCGGAGGGGGGTGCAGGAGCAAAGGCCACCTTTCTTCTTTTTCGCCTTGTTCTGTGTCGGTTGTTTTTTGTTTTTTTTTTTTTTGTTTTTTTTCGCCTTTGCTTTCAGCCCTCACCACCCTGCGTTGTCGACGGGTGGCCTGCTTTCACAGCCAGCGCCTTATGAGAGTCCAACAGGTTTACCCTACTCTTGGTGAACCGCTGACTTTGATGTATCGCGGGAGCGGTCGGATTGAAAAAAATTGGTCCTTTCTACGCCATGACCCAGAGACCAACGAGATGTTCTTTAGCCGTTTCTTTGTGCCTCACGAGGTGCGCCGAGCCGTCTGCGACCGCACCGGGCACGGCAGAATGGACTGACCCACCCATGCCTCAACCCCTGTGGAATAGGTCGTGGCCTGTCACATGGAGACGGGGGTCTGTCGAAAGGTTGAAAGCTTTGCCAGCGCGCCCTTGTTGAGGGGTTTGATGCAAACGCTCCGCCTCCAGGTTTGATCCCATGCACAAAAAGAAAGAGAAAAACAAAAGGGTGGGGGCCCTTGGGCCTCGGATGCTTCTACTCCCCGTGCCGTCTTTCAAGCGTGTGCAGGTGGCTCATGCATCAACTTTTTTTTTTTTTTTCTGCCGTGCTTCACACTCTTTCCTCTCCTCCTCGGTGTTTTTGCGCAACCTTGCGCTAGAGTTTTCATTTGGCCTCGAACATGCTGCAGTTGTCAGAGCACGAGAACTTTGGCGTGTTGCACGGTCGTGCGACGACAGACTACTCCTATGTGCCTTTGGCGTACATTGTCGAGCCGGTCCCGCCCTACCGTGTCCTCGGCCTGGGCAAGGAGCAACTGCGGCTTCCCATCCCCAATCGGCCCGATCCCAGGGGAAGGGATCAGACGCGCCGTGTCTACGTGCATTCGCTCTTTTTGCTCAACACAACACATGTCCTCGTGGGCTACAACGTCCTTGACCGCAGCACCACCTTTGTCGTTCTCTCCCTATCTTCAATCCTGTCCACCATTCAGCGATTCTTTTGAGACGCCCGCCGGCCTTTTGATTTTTTTTTTTTTAATAATCATCTTTTTTTTGCACATATACATGATATGATCACCAGTGCGCGAGCGTACTTGTTTGCGTGCGTGGGCGCGTGCGTGGGCGCGTGCGCCGGTTGCCAGAGGGGTCTTTTTATGCTTGATTTTATTTTTTCCCCGTGGC
>NW_001865086.1:16309-16715 GCF_000002865.3 Monosiga brevicollis MX1
AAAAGTCTCCAATGGCTCCACCTACGAATTTAGTAAAGATCAGCGCCAGTCAGTGCGCCCCCTCCTCCCTCTACACCACATTACTTTTGACCTCGTGCGCTCTTTGCCCTGCCTTTGCCCCTCCTCAACTACCCTGGTTTTTCCCTCTTTCGAATACCTCTTCCCCCCCCCACCCCCCATTGGTTGGATTGTTTGCCTCAAAGGCCGAGCAAGGAACTTCTGTGGACCGTGTTCAGGCCATTGCCGCTTCTTCCGCATTACTGGGCACTTCCAGCCGACGCGCGTCTCAGCCTGCCGAGAGCCCCGAACCGGCGCCGCGGCCCCAGGGATTGCACAGCCCTGGTGGCCCTTCGAACACATCTGCCAGCAACACCTCCATGTCTCGGCCCGAATCAGCGCCCCGCCC
>NW_001865086.1:16765-18598 GCF_000002865.3 Monosiga brevicollis MX1
CGGTTTTGGCACCTCCCCTGTCAACACCGGCCTTTTCTCAGCACCCCACGTGTTATGAGCCTGGGGAATTGTTGGCACGTCGGCATTTGTCCTGTTGAACCGCCACATCTTCGCCCGTTGCTTAGGGGCCCGGTCTCATCGAGTCCACCTCCCCGTTTGTGCACCTCGCCATGCCAAGCGAGTGAACAAGCCGCCCCCAGAAACACATCTTCCTTTTTTCCCCGAGTCCCTCAATGTTTTTGCCCCATTCTCTCACTGACTGATCGATCGACTGACAATCAATCCCGTGCCAGACCTCTTTCGGTTGGCCGTTCATCTCCCATAACTAGACCGCGTCGCTTTCTGACTAGAAGCTGTCCAATTGAATTCACAAAGCTTGACTCTCTTTACTCTCTTTACTCTCTCGCTCTTCTTTTTCTCTTCTTCTTTCTCTCGTTGTTCCCTGTTACATGTGGTAGTTGTGCTTTTCCTTTGTGTCTTTGCTGTTTACACCTTTCTCTCGTTATTCTCTCTCTCTAATCTCTCTCTAACCAATTTTGACTCTCACTCTCTTTACTCTCTTTACTCTCTTTACTCTCTTTACTCTCTTTACTCTCTTTACTCTCTTTACTCTCTTTACTCTCTTTACTCTCTATCTATCTCTCTTTGCTCTCTTTACTCTCTATCTATCTCTCTTTGCTCTCTTGGCTCTCTCTCTAACCAATTCATTTCTCTCCCCTCTATCTCTCTCTCTCTGTGCCTTTGCTGTTTATGCCTTTCTCTTTCTCTAACCTCTCGCTCTCTCTCTCTCTCGCTCTCTCTTTACGCTCTCTCTCTCTCTTTACGCTTTCTCTCTCTCTCTCGCTCTCTCTTTACGCTCTCTCTCTCTCTTTACGCTCTCTCTCTTTACGCTCTCTCTCTTTACTCTCTCTCTCTTTACGCTCTCTCGCTCTCTCTTTTTCTTGACGCTCTCTCTCTCTTAACACACTCTCTCTCCCTCTCTCTTTACGCTCTCTCTCTCTTTACGCTCTCTCTCTCTTTACGCTCTCTCTCTCTCTCTCTCTCTCTCTCTCTCTCACTCTCTCTCTTACATTTTCTTGATGTTGATCTGCTCATCAACGCACATGTAACACGCGCATCGCGCGCTCTCTCTCTCTCTCTCTCTCGTGAAACGGCGGCGGCGGGCGGTGAGTCCGACTTGTTGATGGTGGTGGGGGGTGGGGGTGAATGCAGTGGCGGTGGCATGGTGACGGCCGTGCGTTTTGACTGCACACATACACGCGCATCCATTCATACACCTCGAGTTGCCTTTCCCGACGCCACACACACACACACACACACACACACACACTGACATCTTGTGACACAAGCAGATTTGGCGTCTTCCACACACACACACACACCGAGAGTCTCCGGTTTATGAAACGGCAGCGCCTCGGTGATCTTCTCAAAGGCTGATACAACACGCCACACCACGCCACGCCACGCCACGCCACGTCACACACCACCACACACCACACGGACACATAAAGTCGTGCTCCCCCCGGCTTTGCTCATTGCGCCTGCCTCCAAGGGCGCATGACGCGCGTCTGCTTGTGTGATGATCAAAGACCCCTTGCTCCCGGCTGGCCTCAAATGGCCTTGACATTCGAGGCCATAACCACCATCATCGCCTCGCGGTGCTTTCCTCCCTCTATGACACCCTCCTTCACTCTCTTCCTTCTTCTTCTTTTTTTTTCTCGCCCTTGTCCCCCCTCTGTGTCTCTTTGGCACATCCGACCGCTGCTCTCCTCAATCTGCCCCCCCCCCCCCCCCCCTTTTTTTTTACTTAGAGGCACAAGGCCGGGTGTTGTG
>NW_001865086.1:18648-31531 GCF_000002865.3 Monosiga brevicollis MX1
TGATAAACACGCCAGCCAACCCCTCTCCTCCATGTTCGACCTCCCCCGCTTTCACCCCCCATGCACGCACGCACGCACGCACGCACGCACCTTTTTTTTTTTTTTTTTCTTGACTTTTTTTTTTTTGTTTTTTGTTTTTTTTTCCAATTTAAACTCATGCACGCCCGCCGGCAGACCGAATCATGTTATTGACACGCTCGAGCTACCCGACGCACACGATTACGGCTTTAAACTTTTGTGCAACTGCCTCGCAATGCTCCAAACCAACGGCGGCTTTGCAGACCCTACCCGCCGACCTGAGCTGCTCAAGCATCATTTTTACAACTTGACTTTCGTCGACCTCTTTGCCGTCGTTTACGCCGGCTTTATCTTGGAGGTACATGCCTCCCCACAACAAGCGACCAAAGGGAAACATGGCCATATTAGACGAGCCTACATCGCGAACACACACACACACACACCCCTCCTCTGCCTTTTCCTCCAATCACAACGCCTCACCATTGGCTGGCTCCGTATGTTGCGGGGCCCATTGCTTTATCAGGTGCAAGAAGTCATGTCGATTGGTTCGGATGCCTTCCGCGACCGAGTAGCGGCGCTGACCGTTGGTGCGCCATGTGCTCATGCCCGTGTCGTTATGCCCTGTCCCTCGGCCGTGCCCCAGACCTTGACTCTCTCACCCAATTGGCTTACTCGCAGACGAACTCCAGAAGCAGCTTGAAAAGCCAAAGCAAGACACTTGTGCCGCCGATGACGGCTTTGAGGTATGCGCTTCTCAACCCTTGCCAAAGCTCCCCTCTGCTCGCTCAACTCAACACAAACACACAATCGCCGTCATGTTTTTCTCAGGTCTTGAACGTGCCAGCTCCCGAAGAGGCCCCAAAAAACCGCGCTCCTACAACCAAGGTACCAGCCCAGCCCCATGCTTCCCATAAACAACTCAAGACGTCTGCCTGAATACAATCTCCCTGACCATGGGTTTGAATCGTCTGGTCAGTCATGTCACAGTTGCCACGAGCAACTCGAGATTATTGGCGGCCACCACACGTGCCGCTCCTGCAACGCATCCCTCTGCCAGGGTTGCACACGATACATTCAGCTTGACCGGGCTTTTGCCGAGGTAAGAGCGAGTCAACCATCACGCACACGCTCAACCAGCGCCGGTTCTCCCAACATAACGCCTTACAACCCTCATACCCGACGCCGTGTGCTCTTGTTTTCCCCGCAGCAATTGGAAAACGATGTCGGTATTCCCTTTTTCACGCGATATTTCACCTATGCCCGCCGTGCCATTTTTGAGAAGACCACTCGCGTCAAAAAAACGCCCATTTGTGACCGCTGCAAGTCCATCCTTGATCAAGGTGGGTCACTTTTCATCTTTTTGTTAGGGGCAGGGGGGGGCCGTGTTTCCTGCTTTGTTTCTTGCTTTTTGTGAACGTGTGGCGACAGGCCACTGGGCTAGGCCAACTCACTGCGTTTGGGCTCGGCCGATCTGGTAGGTCCACGAGCAGAGGAGCAGGTTCTCGAGGCAGCCACCACGTTTCGGTTGGCGCTTTTGCCGCTTGAAGACCTCATTTTTCTCCAGGAAGTAGACAGTACCTGGCGTCAAGCTGCAGAGCAGTGCATCCAACAGCTGCTGACCGTGAACTATCGCCTCCTTTCTGCCCACGGCCCCGAGGTTGGTTTGAGCTGGCCGAAACCCATCCAGCCCCACCAAACCCATCGTTGCGTTCCCGCCCTGCCCTGCCCCCTCCTCCCTCGCCAAATATTTTTAAAAAAACTGACATCGCGCCCATATGCTGCTTTAGGATTTCTCGTGCGAAGAGCGCCAGCTTCTGATGAGAAATCGCTTTTATTTGCGTGGACACCCGGAATGGATGGCAACATTGGTATGACCATGTTGTATCACTTTTGGTTCCATTCAACATTGTCCTCATTGTGCCTTACTGCTTTAAATCTTCGCACCCCTCCCCAGCTTCGCGCATTCGCCAATTGCACGGCCCGACAGGAAAAGACGCTCCTCGATCTCATCAATATGACGCCAGAGGAGGCAATGACACAGATCACCGGCCATTTCGGCCAGTCTCCTTCCAATGTGACGTGTGACCATTTGGGCTGCCAAGAGTATGTCACGTGCTCGGTTCCTGCTTTCTGTGCAAATTATTGACTCACCGGGCTCGCAATCTCTCACTTGCACATACCACGCATCTCTCAGGCGCTGTCATGACCTTATGTCAGATTACGGCCAATTACTGCCCCCAACAATGGCCTTGACGCTTTTAAGTCCACTTGTGGGAATGACCAGCCCAACTTTTCGCCATTATTGTCTCGAGTCACTCAAGTCGTTCTGGAATGCTGAAATGGGCCGCCATATCCTTACCCAGCTCGAGGCTATTCTCATGGTGCGCGGGAATGCAGACGAATTTCCTCCCATCTGGGCATTGCTTTTGGATTGGGCAGAAGAGCTGGAGGTTTGTGCACATACCCCATCCGTGTGGGCGGTGTTATGGATTTGATATCACAGTCACTTGTCATACCTCATCACCGCGCTGTTCACCGGGCATGGCAGTCCTTTCGAACCGATCTCTATTGGCTGCTGCAGTGCATGCTGGGTGAGCCAAGAAACACATCACGAGCCTTGCGCATGCTGTTGGACCTTTGCGGTAAAATGAGCTGCGTGTATAGTCCCAACTATGGCCATCTGTCAACTGAGAATATGACTCGGCCTTTGACATGGGCGGCCAATGTCCGGGAAGTCACTCGTGCTGGACTTGTCTATGGAGCCGGTGCTGCTGGCTCGGGCAGCATCGCGCGAATGCGACAGAAAATCAATGAACGTGCGTGCGCGTTGAAGCATAACAGGGAATGGCTCGGATTCCCTACTTGGTCTTCGTGCTTTCGTCAAAGAACTGACTCTCGCACATGCTTCACCTTTCTGCTTAGAGCTGCAAGATGGGCTGTACACGGTTCCGATACCGCTCCCCTATGATCCCAACCAGCTACTCGGCGCCATCCACGCCGATGATATTCTGGTACGGGCTCTTGCTCTCGCCATGCCCGGCACCGCCCGTCGTGACAAAGCTCATCCGGTTGTACCCCCTTTGCCCTTCCAATTTGTTGTGTGCCACGACAGTGCCCTGGGGGGGTCAAGGGCATGGTTCGCTTCAAATTTGATGTCGAGCCGAACCACGTGGTGCTGTCCACGCCCTCCTCGCGTTGCACCACTGCCACTACCCGCAGCCCAGCCTCGCGGCCTTGGCTGGATGACAGGCCCATCCCCGTCTTTTCACTTGCGGATGCTTCGCCCGGCATGAGAGGTGCTGCAGTTCATCGACCAGTAGCGACCAGCCGACTTGATCTGGAGGACGAGGAGGATCCGACATCCATGGTCCATAGCTTCATTGCGCGCTCCGCCAACGAGTTGCAAAAGACGTTAGAGGACGTCAACGCGAAGCAACAGATCCGCCAAGACCGCTTAAAGGCTGAAATGACCGCGTCCTTGCTCGAAGCCATCGAGGATGGTGGTTCTGATTCCGGCAGTGACTTTGAGGACTGCAACTTGGAGGACTTGGTGGAAAACACCGTGTCTACGACACCAGTCGCTTGTCCCCGAGGCTCGCGAGATGCAACCCCAACTGGTGAAGCTGAGTGTAACAACGCGCCCACTCCTTCGAAATCAAGCCCTGCACCGACAACGCCCCATCTGATTGAGGGCAAGGACGGTACTGCAAGCGAGGTACCCGCGAGCAACCTGCGGGCCGTGTCAGAACCCGAACACAGGCCGGGCAGTTCGCTTCCAAGCCATCCCCAACCCCCAGTGACGCCGCCTGTGCCCTTGTTGCTCGAGAGGAGCGCGGTCTCTTATAGCAGCCCGGCCAGCTTGGAATCTCGCTCTTGGCGGGACCGTGCCGACTCCCGCACCTCGCAGGGGTCCCTCTTTTCCCGTGCCGACTCTGACGTTCGCCTCAACGAGGATCGATCGACTTGCTTCCTGGCTTACAAGCCAGACGATGTCCGAATCGATGATACGGTCATGCGTACCATTCGGCTCGTTGTGGAGCTGCTGCGAACCGACAAACGATTTGATGTCAAGGACTTTGATGACGACGACATTGTTACTTATGGTGTGACACCCACCTCGAGTGAGGATGGTTTTGTCGAGTGGATTGACAATGCCAAGACTTTGGGATCACTCATGGCTGAAGACCAGTATGTCTTGTCCGCGATGGGACATGCCCATTTTTGACAGCAAGCCACTGACCTTGCGCTCATCTCCTAACTTCTGGTGTCGCGGTGTGTTGTGTGTGTCGTCTAGGGGATATGCCTTTCATACTTTTCGACATCACGACCCGAACACTGTGAGTCGTCATTCTGGCCAATGGCCCAACGCCTCGGCTTGTGCAATGGCACATCGTGTGCGCGCCGTGCTTGGGAACCGACCAAGCGCTGACAGACTGGTCTTTCGTGACTCTAGGCCGTGGGGCTGCTGAAACGCCGCCTGTGGAACAGCTTGGCCGTGTACGCTGCGTTGACCTACATTCTGGGTCTCGGAGATCGACACGGCGATAACATTCTCATGACTCGGGTATGCTGTTGGCGCTGCAGATGCTGGTAGCACATTTGTCATGCAACGCTCACATCTGCTATCTACGTCGTGTGCTCTATCCTGGGCCATGTCCCCGCATTGGATGGAAACTGAATGATGTAGACTGGCAAGGTGTTCCATGTCGATTTTGGCTATGTGTTGGGAGCGGATCCCAAGCCTTGGCTGCGGTACGTTTGTCTAGTCTGAGCACGAATTTTTGCCCATTTTATTCTTTTGTTCTGGGCGCGGCTCACGTTTGCTGCAAGTACAGCCTGTCAGTGGCGGTGACAAAGAAGCTGCTGTGTGCCACGGGTGGGGCGGAAGTTCAGCAGGAATTTCTGGAATTGGCGGGCGACGTGTATGTGGCCATTCGGCGACATCGCCACGTCATCATGGCTCAAATGCTCGCCCTCACTCTAAAGCAGCCCACCATCAACTCGCTACCTACGGCGACGTTGATTGACCGCCACTTTGCAGAGCGACTTATGCCCTATGCCTCTGAAACCGAGGTGTGTGTATAACGGAAATGGCACTTTTCACAGGGGTGCTTCTTGCGTTTGACAAATTTGCTCCTGGGTGCTGGCAGGCTCGCGACAAATATCTCCAAATTTTTCGGAATGAGACGGAAAGCGCATCTGCCCAGCTCCGTGAGTGGACTGTCATAGCATACTCGGCTGTTTTACGCCACCCGCACTTTGCTGTTCCTCATCCGGCTGCTCTCCTCACGAATGATGTTTTTGACGATAACTCCTTTCCATCACATCATTTGGCACAGTCGAGGTCACGCGGGGCTTTGGTCAAAGCTGTCGCTCGTTTTTTCACACGGCCATGCGCAACGCTGCCGCCTATGTGGAAACGCTTGGAAAAGCACCGTCGGCAAACTGACATGCGCGCTGGCTCTTCCGAGTCGTTGGACACGGGCACAAGCTCCCTCCTGTCCCGCGCTCAATACTTGAAGGTTTTTGGTGTTGCCTTCTTGCCATGGAAACGTAGCTCGTCGGACAAATGTTTCCCAAAGTGCTGTGCGCCTTCTTTGCGTGGATCACCGCCCCTCCCGCTGGCCATTGATTGTTGAGTGTTGATTGATTATTGATCGGTTGTCGTTGTCCTTGTTCCCGTCGTTGTTGTTGTTGTTAACTAGTGACGGATGCACATCAACTTATACATGTGCCATCTTGTCTTCATTTGCCCCCTCGCTGGTCTCGAGCCAATCTGTGTCTCCCGTCCCTGTTGCTTTCGCGTGTAACCCGTTTTTCTTTTCTTCCTTCAACGCCTTGAAATTTGGTGTTGGTAATCGACTGCGTCGCCTCTCTCTCTCTCCCTCGCTCCCTCTCTCTCTCTCCCTCTCCCTCTCTCCAGCCGAGCCCCTGAGGCCTCCGCTTGAAAGACTTCCGTTCTTCTCAACCGCCTCGCCGTCGTTGTGAGTAGCGAGAGCGACTTGGTGCCTGCGCTCGACACCAGTGACCGGGTTAAGCTATGAAATGACGATGTGTTCAAAACAGATGTTTGAAACAGCATTTGGTACCAACACCTGTTGAGAACGATCCACTATCACGATGGCGGCGACCATGTTGATGAACCGCGCGATGGCAGCCGCAATGGCTGCGCGTACGACGCCTGCCCTGGCCGCCCGCTTTGGGGCTCTGGCTCAGACGCCTGCTCGTGTTGCCGTGCCGGCTTTTGTTCGGTAGGTGCATTCCCTGCTTTTGGTTCACGAACACGAGAAGGGCGGGGGGGAAGAGAGATGTGAGGGCCAGCGAGCGAGTGGCTCAAGGGCAGCGGCCAGCGCTTGGCCTCGGTCCGGAGTCCTGCGGTGTTGACGCCTCTAAAAAAAATTGGCACCTCTTTTCCTTTGCTGCCTCTGCTGTGCTGCTGTTCTCATGCCTTCCGTGGGAGGAAACCAAACACTCACTGCTTGTCTCTCTTCTCTCTTCTCCTTCCCCTCACTTGTTAGTGCGTACGGCGGTGGTGCTGCTGTTCCAACCCAGAAGGAGGTGAGACTTGCGATGCTGAAAGCTGAAAGACTCTTGGCATTGAACGCTCTTTTCTTTCGTGTTTGTCTGTGTGCTCCAAGAACATCATCCCGGTGACACGGGTTCGGGCACGGTCTGGCCCAATGCCAGAAGACAGTTGTCTCACTGGTCTCGCTCCGTGCGCATCATCCTGCAGCTCGAGGAGCGTTTCCAATCAATCTTCAGGCTATACGACAAGATTGACGAGAGCAAGGTATGGCGGATGGGCAGCGCAGCGCGCTCGAGCAAATTTCTGCCTGGTGCTGAAACTCAGCTCGCTTTTTGTTGCATTGCTCCCCCATGTAGCTCACGGCCCAGGCACACTTTGTCAATGACTTGGGCTTGGACAGCCTGGACGTTGTCGAGGTTATCTCTGTCTTTGAGGAAGATCTTTGTGCGTGGGCTTGACTCGCATTCCACTTGCTCTGTCACGTTACTCGCGTCCGATGTGCTGACCTGACCTGACCTGATGACCCATGCTTATTCCTCTAGCCTACGATCTGCCCGACACCGAGGCCCTCAACATCTTCTCGATTGAGGATGCCGCCAAGGCCTTCCTCAAGCACATGTAAAGCCCTTCACTTGGCCACTGACTATTCGTCTTGTAGTGGGTCTCTTTCCCCGCTCTGGCCCTTGAGCTGGGGCGGCGTTCCGTGTGGTGTTGCCTCCCCTATTCCTGATCGAGGAGCAGGCTGTTTGCGTCTTCCGTCTTTTTTTTTCTTTCTCTACCTGGATACATTTCCTTTCCGTGGCTTAGCCACTACCTTGGCTGTTCTTGTTGCCTTGCAATTTTACTGCCAATGGTTGAACGCACCATATTGCTCTATTGCTCGAGGCTCGCGCGCACAATGAACGCACTGGTAAGGATCTCAGCACAAGGAACCCCTCACTTAAGCCCCTCACCCCTAAAGAAGGCACGTAAAAAGGAACAATACTATCGACGAGCAGTTAATTTGCAATGAGATTCAAATTCTCGATTGGGATAGGGATGATCAATCTCTAGTTTGCTGAGGTGGTCAGTCATGCTGGCTTGAGCCCGGCTCAAAACCAGAGGTGAGAAGGAGGCGTGCCCACATTGTGTTTGGCTTTGAAGCCAATTTAGTCAACAAGGCTACACACAAACACACATACACTAAGCGTGCGACTCGCTCACGAGTCACTTCGCCGACCATGGTCCTCACGGCGCAATGTACGCAGATCCAGGAGCCAGCGTGGGGAACTCGTTACTTGAGTCAAAGCATCAGCATCGTCCTCGGCACACCAACGTTCAATGTCATCGCCCCAAAGCGCCTGGTTGACATCACCGCGCGTTAGTTGGCGACGAGCCATGTAATGCATGTCGTACGTGTCGGCAAACGACACAAACGGGGCATGCCGTGCCACGCTGTTGCGCAGCTGTCGAAGCTTTCGCCAGTCTTTATCAGTGCGGGCCACGGCGCGGATCGCCACGTCGTGTGGCAGCACGAGGTGATGCACAAGCTCCGACTCGCCATCCACGCCCTCGGCGTGCACGGCTTGCGGATTGCGGTTTTCACTGCCGGCGTGCTCCGATGATACGCTGCCATCCTCGGCATCCCCGGCCATGTAGGCTTGGTGCAGGCGATACACCGTTGGCAAGACGCGGCGCCGGAAGAGGACGGGTGCTTCAAGGCTACTCGTCACCACCAAGACATCAGCCAGTGCCACAGGTAAAACTAGAAACTCCTGATCTTTGATCTTATGTACGTAGCCAGCGCGGAAGCGGGCAGCCACGAGGCCGTGCTCAAAGGGCTTCTGGTCGTTGGCCGAGCGGGTGACATCGAGTAGGAAGTGCTGAAACAGCAAAGACTCGTTGCGCGCGGTGAGTGCTTCGCAAGGGAAATGCACGCGCACGGTTGCTTGGCCCGAAAGGGCGCCCTTGTCCAGCAACTCTTGAAATCCTCCGGCATTACCACCGTTGCCTTCGCCATCGTCGTCTGCCTCACGACTCTTGCAAGGGTCCTGGCAAAACTCTTCCAATGCCGACGCATGCTTGTCATCAAAGGATGCAATGAGTGGATGCAGCTTAAGGAAAGCTGTGTGGGCACGTGCACCAAGTCAGTACTGTGGTGAGAACCCTCTCTGAAATCGGCAAGGAAGCGGCACTGAATGGCAGCCGAAAGACAAGAGCCTGCGTGCGCACAAACCGTCGAGAAGGTAGGCGGTGATGATGTTGCTGACAATGTTTACGATAAAGAGCATGTAGACCACAAAGAAAACTCGAGCCGCACGCGAGGTGGCTGCAACATGTCCTTGCTGTCAAGGGGCAAGGCAAAAGAGAGCGGAGCACATACGGGCACACGTGCAGCAAAACGAGAGAGATGAGCGAGCGCAGTGTGCTGACATCGCGACGAAAGGAAAGCCAAAAAATGAACAGATATATGTGGAGTCGGTCAGCGGGGAACACACCATGATGAACTGCCAGTTATTGACAATCATGAGCGCAAAGAGGGTATAGTATGAGTAGAGAATGTTATCAAAGCTCATGAGCTGGTAAAAGCCGGGGACATCGGCGCCCATGTCATAGGCACTCCCACACTCGGCACCACACTCGGAGGTGGTATTGGAAAAGGCCAGCATGCCGATGATGGCGTAAGAGTAGAAGATCAGCAGGAGGGCAATGACGTAGTGGCCCAAGCGACCCACAAGAAAGACCATGGTCTGCAGCACCTGCCGCATGGACTTGCGCAGGCGGAAGAGTCGGAAAAGGCGCAGCGCACGGTAGATGGTGGCGTGGGTACCCAAGCTGTCGGGTTGAACCCATTGTTGGATAAAGCCGGACAGAGAGACGATAACGATGAGAAAGTCAAAGCAATTCCAGGTCGAGCGAAAATAAGCACGGGGGCCCCAGTGGAGGATCTTGCACGCTGCTTCGACCACGTAGATGGCAAAGAAAATGTAGGTCGGCGTGGAGGCGCGATTACTGTCGTTGTTCAGGGAGGCGGTCACCACGACGTAGAGCATGTTGGCAACGATGGTCAGCTGGATCATAAACTCAAACAGGGCCGTATCCACAAAGGCCAGGTTGATGGAAAACGTGCGTCGGCTGCGGTATTCTTGGAGAATGGTGCTCCATTCGGTGCGTGGCATGTCCGTCTTGCTAGCGAGTGTTGCGCGTGGATCTAGCTGCCAGCGCAGCGTCAATGCCGTATACAACTGAGGGCGGTGGGGGAGGAAGACAGGCAGTCCAAAAAAAAGGTATGAGCTGAGGGGCGCAATGCATAAAGTGCCAGGTCAAAATTGAGCTCGGTCAAAGCAGGGTGCTTTTCTGACCTGGTAAAAGGCGTTGAGAGAGATGCCGGGCTTGTCGGACGCGGCCATGCCAACCTCGCTTTGGCTTATCTGGCTGAGGTATTCAAAGTGCAAATTGATGGTCTTGGGTTTGTCGGCGAGGCCAGGTTGCAGCTGGGCCATAAATTCACTGAAGGTGTCAGCCGAGATGCGCTCAGTCTCATAGTCGTCCATCAACGGCTGATCACGGTCGGCGGCCTCTGGTGTCAAATGCGGAGCGGTGGGGGCAGTGGCGCCACCATTGGCTTGGGCACGAAGGCGTTGCACATGGACCAGCATGGCAAAGGCTCGCCGCAGGCCACGACGTTCGTGCACAAGCATCCTCTGAAATTTGTCCTTTTCAATATCCGAGAAGGTATTGTAAACGACGGCCAAGAAAAGGCTGAGTATAAAGTAGACGCCGAAAAACTGGAAGGCGTGATGCGGGGGGGGAACGGCGGGTGCAACACAGGAATGAGTGGATGGTGAGAGATGCATGTAGCATGGTGCGTGAGGTGCTGGCTCTGGGTTGCATGCGTGTTGAAGGCGTACCATGTACAGGACGAAGAAGATGCCGGCACTGCGGTCGTTGTGAAAGGCGAACAGGCTGACATCGGGGTAATTGGCGGTGGTAATGGCGACAAAGAGGCTGACGAAGGACTCATCAAAGCTGGAAAAGTAAGGATCGCCGTTTGACTTTTGATTGTGAAAGAGCTTGGTGGGCGAAAAGTACTGGTAAGATATCTGTCGGGGGCATTGAGTCGTGAGGCGTCGCACGCGTGTGTGAGTGCCAGCGTAAAGCTGACGGACACTGCCGCCATATTTCGCGCTCCATAGCTCCTGCCCAGCTTTGAAGCATCGAGGAGGTGGCAAGACGTACCACGGCGCAGACGAGGATGTAAACGAGGAGGAGCATAAACATGTCGACGACACCGACTGAGGTGTTGAAAATGCGCAAGACGACGCGACGGATGCTGGCGGCATAATAGGCGTCCACCAAAAATAAGGGCCGCACCTAAGAGCGCCACATCGAGTGGTGTGCGCGTTTACCAGAAGATGAGGGGTTGCCGCGCGTGTAGCAAGATCGTGGGACACGGGAAAGGATGGGCAATCGAGATTGGGCCCCGGAGCACGGGTGGGCTTGTCGAGACGGTGAAAGGGGGCGTACCATGCGAAAGGGACGAATGTGGTCGGTACTAAAGCTGGTAAAGATGTCAGTAAAGATGGCTACCAAGCCAACGAGGCGGAGTTGATTGCCGCGGTGGCTGAGCCAGCGGCGAAAGCCGCCCGAGGCTTGAGCACGGTGATAAGCGTCCCAGACAAAAAAGAGCATGAGGACGAGTTCAACGGCGATGGGGACGCCGTTGGGAATGTCGGTAAAGACGGCCGGCTTTTCGATGAGGGCGAGGAGCAGGAGTAGCGTGGCGGCAATCAGCTCAAACCACTTGAACAGGTTGTACCGAGACATGTGGATGAGGGCAAAGGAGCGCTGGTGAGCAACGCTGACGGGATGGTGTTGGTATTTGAGATAGTATCGGCCTTCCAAGAGGAGGATGACGGCGTGGTCGCGGTAGGCGTCGGCGGCTGCCAAGGGATTGGTGCGTTCAAGTTGGGCAAGGCGTTGCTGCTCGAGATCCACGGCGTGGCGCTGATCGCCGAAAAACTCGCTGAGTGTGTCCATGCCAGGCAGCATACCCGAAGCTTGCCCATCGGCGCTGTCCGCGGGAGCGCCTAGGTTGGAACCATCCCCAGTTGGCGGAAGGAGCGGGGCCTGGTCCTGGTGTGGCTCTGCCACGCTCTCATCAGCAGCTAGCGGCAGAGCTTCGGCCAAATGGGCGCCATCCTCATCCGTTTCAGACGTGGCCAGCAGTCCCTCGGTTGACATGATGCCCGTGCAGTTTGAGCGCACACGTGAGACGTTGAAACGTTGGGTGCGGGGTCTCCTAAGCTGAAGAGCGCAGAGCGGGATGAGGAAAAGGAGAAGAAAAAGAAGAAGGGGGGCCGGGGCTATCAATCAGTCCAAGGTCATTCCCCGATCAACATACCCATGGGCATCAGCGGCAACCACATCAGCAGCAGCAGCAGCGGTAGCAGTAGCAGTAGCAGTAGCAGCGGTAGCGGTAGCAGTAGCAGTAGCAGCCAGGTGAAGCGACAGGGCTATAGAATGTGCGTCCGCAGCTCTGCCACTGAAAAAAAGGGATCAACCCCCCGTGAGCCAACGAACGCAGCAAGCAAGCACGCTTCTCCGCCCCCCACACACACACGCACACACACACATGTATAAACGGAAGGCTGAGGCGGTTCATCAAGCCATGAAGCCAGTGGTACGTACCAACCAACGGCTGCGCGCGCACACGGCCCCGTCGAGACGATGAAGAGGACGACGACGTGAGCTGCCGTAAAATACGAGAGAGCGAGAGAGAGAGAGATGTGGTGTGCGTTCTCATGCAGAGACACTATCAATCTGACAGTTTTGGCCAACGGAAAGTATAACGTATATCCAGAGATGGGGTGGTGGCGTGGACGTTTGGCCAGAGAGGTGTGCGTGGTTGTTGTTTTTTCTGTTGATGATTTGCTGGGCCAACTCACCGTCTTTTTGTCAGACAAAATGAGACGAAGGGAAGAGGGAGAGGGAGAGGGTAAAAGTGAGATATGTTTAGAGATATGAACAGGCAGGGGATGTGAGTACACGGGAAAACAAAGGCAAGAACAGGGAGAGAGAGGCGAAAAAGGATGTATCCAGAGAGACAAACATTTCACCAATTCAACCCTCTCTCTTCTCTCTCTCTCTCTCTCTCTCCCTCTAGATCACCAGCAAATCTCTCCCTCTCTCTAAATCTCTCTCTCTCTCTAAATCTCTCTCTCTCTCTCTCTCTCTCACCTCTCTCGATCCCGAGCATAATATCTCTCCCTCTTCTCTCTCTCTCTCTCTCTCTCTCTCTCTCTCTCTCTCTAAAACTCTCTCTCTCTCTCTCTAAAACTCTCTCTCTCTCTCTCTTCT
>NW_001865086.1:31581-38310 GCF_000002865.3 Monosiga brevicollis MX1
AAATTTCTCTCTCTCTCTCTCTCTCTCTCTAAATCTCCTCTAAATCTCTAAATCTCTAAATCTCTAAATTTCTCTCTAAATCTCTCTCTCTAAATCCCTCTCTCTCAATCTCTCGCTCTCTCTAAATCTCTCTCTCTAAATCTCTCTCTCTCAATCTCTCGCTCTCTCTAAATCTCTCTCTCTAAATCTCTCTCTCTAAATCCCTCTCTCTCTAAATCTCTCTCTCTAAATCTCTCTCTCTAAATCCCTCTCTCTCAATCTCTCGCTCTCTCTAAATCTCTCTCTCTAAATCTCTCTCTCTCAATCTCTCGCTCTCTCTAAATCTCTCTCTCTAAATCTCTCTCTCTAAATCCCTCTCTCTCTAAATCTCTCTCTCTAAATCTCTCTCTCTCTTACTTAGGGGAGAGATGGGCAGAGCGCAGTAGAAGAGGTGAATTTATGTGCCTGCGTGTGTCTCAGGGAGTTTGCACACACACACACACACACACACACACACACACACACAGACCGTGCGGCGCAACTCGCGGGCGTTGGCATCAATATGAGACGTTGTCACCGTCAACAGTCAAACGGCCAGCGTGACTGTGTCAGCCTTTGACAGCATTTCGTTGACGGCTGCCAACGAGCTCTCCCTCTCGGGGAACGCAATAGTTATGGATAACCTTCCGGTGCTGGCGGCTGATGCAGGGGCAGCCGCCTTTCAGCTCTGCGCTTGTGCTTCGGGCCAGCTCTACCGCGTGGCAAGCGGTGCCGCTTGTGCTACGGGCGTGTCTCTTTGCTAAGTAACCCGCCATATCCGCAGTCCAAGCTTGTTGTCCCTTGGACGTGTATGGGGGATGTTCGCGTAAACATGTTGATATGATGTCTGTGGATGTTCCAGTCGTCTCCTCTCTTCCTCTCTCAACTTGAGCTCGTACCTGTCGCCTTGAAACCAAGTCGATTTGGATTTTGATTTTTTTTTCTTTACAATGTTAAAGAGAAAAGCACAGTGTGCTAAGCGCCGAAAGCCGTGAATGGAGCCGTCTTCGAAGCATCCTCAATGCCAGTGCGATGTCTGAAGGTTTGGCAGTTGGCAAGCATAAAAACGTATTTAGACTGGCAGGCAGACGCTTCCTTTACCTGCCTACGTCGCAGAGTTGCCAAGCGCGATCCAGAGAGTGCAGGGGTTGCGATGTGATGATCGCCCACACAAGCCGGGCGCCGAAATGAATCGTGAGGCACAGTTCGGCCTCTGTGATCTCAGAGTAAAGCGAGCACAACGCGCCGCGGACTTTGTGGCTGTGGCACGGGAAGCCGAGATGATGCGCATCCAAGAACGATATTATTCACGCATCACTCCAGTCAGTCCACGGTCGCGTTCAAATGCTCAAAAGCGAATCATGCGAGCAGAGAGGAAAGGATCTCAACACCAAAACCCAATGTTCACACTGCCTCGAGTTTGGCATCATTCGATCGTGTATAGGACACCACCAGCTCGGAATAGATGTGTGAATGGTCGTAGATGGCCACCTGGTGAAATTCGCCACACGGTGTCGCGATCACCGAGTCATGTTTGTAGAAAAGGTCACAGGCAATCGTCGTGTCAGGTCCAAAGTCGACCAGAGGTACTCGCGGCTCAGAACCAACATGCAACGTGTCTGTCCGGCGCACCGCTCATTGTCTGGTGCGCCTGGCAAGAGCAGTGGGGCCAGTGCTCCACAAGGTGGTGCTTCATGGACCTAGGCATGACCCAACAGAACTTGCGTGACAGTGAGCATGCGCTTGCCGTCGAGTCAACCGTTGGTGTACCGATGACTCTCTAAAGTCATACACAAAAGCGCATCTGGCATCAGACCAGCAGCCCATTTCGATCAAACCAGTCGCAGTTTCTAACCCCACCTTGCCAAAAATGATCGAACAAGTAAACACCGAAATCAAAACCGGTGGCTCGCGCAGCGACCAGCAAAGCGATGGTCGAGACCCAAGCGCACAATCTTATCGCGCAGCGATTGCTCGGGCGTGAAGCAGCCAGCGCTCTTGACAGGGTGTATCACGAAGCAAAGCTGGACTGCCCAAGAACGCGTCCGAGGTGGTGGTGACAAGTCGATTATAGTGCCCTAACTTGTGAGGCGGTGCAGGATCTCCCGTCGCTTGGTGTTGTGGCGCTCCCACCGCACGGGGTTCTGCACACGCGCCACCCGCTGCCCTGCAGCGTTACCTGGTCCTAGCCCGTCAGCAATCAGCTGCTGCAGTAGTTCAGCCACCTAGTCACACAATAAATTCAAACCACACGGCTTGTCAAGATCAAAAGAACAGTATTATTATGACGATATCAGCAGGCAACGCACCTCTGACACGAGCTCGGGCGTGTCGCACAAAACGTCAATGGCTGGCCCAACAACGTGGGCGTTGCACACTCTGCCCGGCGCTGAAGAGAGTTGGGCGCTGCTTGAGATTTGTTGCAAGCAGGCCCATGTTTCCTTGTACAAACCGCTCGTCGCGTCGCACATCTGCACACAAACACCACATGTCAACAACAACAACAACAATGAGATTCGCCTCGGGCGAGAGGTCAGTCACTGGGTTCCAACTGTTGGAATTTCGCAAACTCCCAATGCTTCTCGGGCTGCTGTCAACTCGGCCATACTGCGCTTTGCCATCTCGTCCAAACAAAGCATGCCATTGATGCGAGTCCACTCGATGCATCAGTCGAGGTGACATCTTGGTTTGCACATGGTCATTTGCTCGGCCGTGTCTCCAGAATGCCAAACTTGAGTGTGGATTAGGCTGCCAAGAGCGCTGGTCGTCTCGGCCAAGAGTCGATGAATTACAACCGCCGTCATCCAAAAGGTCGCGGCGTACCCCAAGCGTTGGCCGATACAGGTACGTGGTCGTTTTTCGACGAAATGCAGCATAGTCGTCGGACGTGGCCAGCCTGCCCCGCTTCTCCAGCCAGCTGCTCAGCCTGTGCTCCAGAGGCTTGCCCAGCAGCAAAAACATGAAGATTAGCATACTGATCTCCCGATCCATGTATGGAAAGGTATGCCGTTCATTCAGGGACAGCCAGCTGTCAGGCTCCACAGCATGTGAAAGGCCAGTTTTGGGTTTGAAGGAAGCGGGTCGTGTTGAGGAGGCGTTTTAAAAGAGGTTTGAGAGACGTCCATCGGGACGAAACAAGAAATTTGGAGGTGTCGTGAGGTCAATTGAGCCAGCTGCGGTCGGCAAGCATTGACAGTGACCAGACCAAGAGGTGTTACAACAAACAAACAAACAACAACGAACAACGGTGAACACAAGCATATCAGACAAGACTGTCTGCCAAGACATTGCAAAGCTCGCGGGGTCGACGCATGTGCCCCCTAGAGGAAGGGCACGCCTCAGTTCGTCTCGGTGCGTATGTTAGTCAGGAAATGAAGTCGCACCAGCTCCATAGGGGCTCCTGTGGGAAGACCCATGGTAGATGACGCTGATTGTGTGCAAAAGCAACGGGGTGTCCATATGCGTGGGAAAGCGGCGGATTGGACGCGAACGACCACCGACTAGTCCAGCTCATCCTAATTGGCCGTGTAGTATACAACCAGCTCGGGATACATTTGGGCATTCTTAAACACCACCACCTCGTGGAATTCCCCAGAGGGTGTCGCGACGACCGAGTCATACCTAAAGAGAATTCAATGGCAAATGCAACAAGTCAGATCAGGTGGTGGACAGAGGTACCCTGCTGAAGACAACATGCAATAGGCAGGCGATTTTGTCCGACGCACCGCTCGTTGTTGGGCGCAGCGGGCAGGAGCGGTGGCGCCAGCGCCCCAGAAGGAGGTGATGGATGGACAAAGGCATGACCCAGCAGGGCTCGCGTGATGACGAGCATCCGTTCGCCGTTGGGTCCAGTATTGGTGTACCGGTGACTCTGAGATCATGTAAGCACATTGCGTCAGCACCACAGCACTTGGGTAAACAGGCGAGATTGATAGCCAGCGCAGTGCTGCCCTACCTTGCCGGGATGGTCCGCCAAGTAAACACCGAGACCGAATCGGTGGCCGACGTTGTTACCCGCAAAGCGATAGTCAAGGCCCAGGCGCACAATCTTGTCGCGCAACATTGTGTCAGGGGCGATGCCGTGGAGCAACAGACGCTCTTGACAGGATGCATCGCGAAGCAGAGCTGGAGAGCCCGAGGGTGCATCTAATGTGGCCGTTTGGAGCTGATCATAGTGCACTTGACTTTTGATACGATGCAACATCTCTCGTCGCTTGGCGCTGTAGCGCTCCCACAGCACGGGGTTGTGCACGCGCTCCACTCGTTGCACTGTGATATTCGCTGGTCCCCGCCCATCGGTGTTCAGCTGCTGCAGTAGCTCACCCACCTACCCACCCAGTAGGTTCAAATCAGACGATTCGTGGAAGAGAGAAAAAAAATCACAAGCAACGCACCTCTGAAATGAGCTCGGGCGCATCGCGCAAGACATCAATGGCTGGCCCAACAACTTGGGTCGTGACAGGTCGTTCTGCGATTTGGCCGGCGCTGAAAAGGCTTGGCCGTTGCTTTGGATCTGCTGCCAGCAAGGCTCGCGTTTTCTTGTACAAATCGCTCGACGAATCGCACATCTGCATCAGAGACGCCAAAGTGAGTTCCAGTCACTGAAAGGCGCAGTTGGTTCTTCGTTGTGGGTCAATAGGTATCGCACTATCGCTCACCTCAGCCGCCAAGTGCGGAAAACCGAAATTTGCATTTCCTGCTCCTGCATCCCATGTGCATTTGTCAACAAGCTGATCCGTGGGTAAACGAGCAGGCGGCACCGTTTGTGGATACATGTAGGTGTTGTAGACTACACAGCCAAAGGAAAAGGCATCCTGTGCCGGTCGTGCACCCACACGACCCATTCCAAATAGCACCTCCGGTGCCACATAGCCCGCCGTGCCCGACGATGCGGTGGCCGTGCATGGTAGCATGGTGGCTTCAGCGGCGGCCTTGGCAATGTCAAAATCGCCCAGCCGCACTACAGGCTGGTCCTCTGCACCGTCCAACATGATGTTGCTCAGCTTGACATCCCGATGCACCAGGCCCTTGCTGTGCATAAACGCCAGGGCCGAGCGCAGCTGCGTCATGAGTCCTGCTATCACGGTTGAGGTGGCCAGGTGGCGCGCCTTGCCGAGCCACTGCTGCAGATCCCCCTGTGTACACCACGGCTGCACCAAGTAGGCGCTGGGGTGGCCACTGTGTACGTCCACGAGCGCGCCAAGGACCGGGATGATGTGTGGGTGCTCGAGCTGGCGCATGGCGCGCAGTTCGCGCAGGAATGTACGGCACTGGTCCTGCTTGTGTTGCCGAGCAAAAGCATACTCCTTGACGGCCAAATCTTGCTCAGGAAGATTCGGCAGCGCTGCACGAGCTTTGTACACCTTGTGGTTTTGGTTGTAATGGAGCTCAAGCTGACCCAGGCTGGAGAGCGACAATGTGCGATCCACTTCGGTCATGGCCTCCAAGATGAGGCTGGCTGGAAGGTCGGGTCCAAGCACTGTGCGGAGCCGCGCTCCCAGCGCGCTCTGTTCAGGGTGCAAAAAGATCAAGAGGGCTGGGAAGTGTTGGTGTAGCAGCTCTGCCAGTGCCGCCACCTGGTCCACCTGTGTTTGATCCGATAGTTGTTGCTGCAAAGTGACCAGACGCTCCTTCATAGTTTGCAATCGAGCCTCGAGTTCAGCCTGCATCTCATCTGAAGCCAAAGGCAAGAATGCCGTGGTTGTCTGGATGTTCTTCTGCAGCTCGGCCACTTCTTCGTGGATGGATACGACTTGATCTGCGCTGCTCTGCGTGATGCCGCTTGCATACTCTTCGCACGAAGTCAGCACGGACAGCGTCGTGGCTTGCCAGTCGATCATGTCTTGCAACTGCTGCATCAGAGCTTGCGACTCGTGAAGCGCAAACGCCAGATACCAGTCTTGATGCTCATAGTCGTGCTCGACTCTCCAGGTTATCAGCTGCTCCAGGCCGTTCTGCTCGGGCAAGCTCAGCTTTTCGTGGGCTTGGCACAGCTCCTCCCAGGCCTCGGGCAATGCCTCGGCTGGAGGCGGTGCACTCACATCCAAGCCTTCCACACACTGCTCTAGTGTGTTCATGCGATGGTCCGTGTCAGTGATTCCCACTCTTGCCACAGCACGCAAGGCAGTAATCAGCGCCTTCGCCAGCTGCTGGAGGTTGCTGTTGGCGCTGGTGAGCAGCTCTTGACGCTTGGCTCCCACGTCGTGTAGCATGGCGACTTTGTCCAGGGCTGCACCGAGGTTGGCAGGCAGCGTTTCGGGTGCCATGGTCAGCGCGGTGGGTGGAGCGGGGCACGCTGCCAGCACGGTCTGAAGCTCGAGAAGCACCGGATGCAGCTCAAAACCAGCAGTGACACCGTGCAGCTCTTGCAGCACTGATTCTAGGTTGTCAGTGTTGGGGTCCAATTGCTTCAAGCGGTTGTTCAACGCTTCAGGCGCTGCCAGTGCCTGGTCGAGCGCGCCGAGAGCCTGGGTGGTGGTCGCCCGAAAGGCAGGCCAGTCCATCGCCGGAAACTCTGGTGGCGCTTCATCGATGCTCCTCTGGATATCCGCAACTGCCGTTGCAAGATTGGGGGTTTGTTTGGCGGCACCGCTGATAAAGGCATCGAGGTGGGGGAGAGTATGGGTGGTGGTGCGCTCCGGCAGGAGGGGCCTGAGCCAGGTATCCACCGCCACCACAACAGAGGCCGTGGTCTAATGGAGGGTTGTGTGG
>NW_001865086.1:38360-39324 GCF_000002865.3 Monosiga brevicollis MX1
TGTCTTGATACAAGACAGTGTCTGCCACATACATCGTTGATGTTGGGATACACGAGCTCGTCAATCTCGGTCATGGCCGATTCCAAATCGGCCGGCTCCAGGTCCAGCTCGGGACGCTTGGCCAAATCGTTGAACTGTGAGTTGAACATGCCTAAAGGTCAAGGATATGTGCACGAGTCAGGCACCACACCAAGAGGTGAGCGCCACAAAGAGAACAGATCATCGGAAGAAATCCTCAAGTTGTCCTTGAAAAGGACAGAGGAAAGTTGTCTGATTGTGTTTTTTTTTTTTTTTTTCCTTTAAAGAAAAAAAGGCCAAGGGGTGGCGCGCGGGAGGCTTGGGGGCAGGCTGACGCACGGATGATTTCGCTGCTTTCATTGTTCACAATGGTCTAAAAAATGATCGCGAGCCCGCGGCATGCTTGATGAGATTGCGTCCGGGACGCATTGCAGGCCCGTGGAGGATGAACCAACCTGAGTCTTCTTATCAAAGAGGACGGGCACGGAAAGCTTCTTGTACGGATAGCCGGGCTGTGCCAAATTGTAAACCTGGCAGATCATCGGTACATGATGGAAAAGGGTCATGAGGGCATGCTGGAGCGTGATGCCGCAAGCGGCCGCTGAAAGAAAAAGCCAAGGAAGGTCTCGGAGGAGCAATGACTGGTGCGTACGTCGTGAAGATACTCAAACTCTGGGTGAAGAGGATCGGGGTCCTCCTTGGTAAAGGGCCAGCCGCGGTAGGGCCGGCCATCATCGGGCCACTCCAGAAACCAGCCTAAAGCCGACGCGGGCCATGGAATAGCGCAGTGGTGTGGTGCCAACGGCGTGAGGGCAGGGCGTGGTCCTTGGGAAGGGTGGATGAGCAAAGCTGTGGCTGAGGGAGGAAGGGTGCGAAAAGCTAACCAAGCATGGTGACGGAGATGACGTCTTCGAGGCCCTTGAGCGAGCGCATCAAGAGGGCGCGG
>NW_001865086.1:39374-40535 GCF_000002865.3 Monosiga brevicollis MX1
GCAGGTAATTGACAAGGAGGACGTTGGCAGCTGACAAGAGCCTCCGCGCACGCGGATCATGGTCGTTGACTCGTACATGTTGTTGTTGAAGGTGGCATTGCGCACCGTGACGTTTTGCCCAAAGGTCTCGAGGCCAACGGTGGCTTGAAGCCTTAAAGCAAACCGGTCAGAGCCCTGGAGGAGGGTGTTCCTGCTGATATGGTGAATGTAGACGGCAAGCGCCATGTTAAGCCCGACATTATCAGAGAAATGGCCAAAGACGGAATCCTCTGCCAGGGTGTCGGTTCCAGAAATGTTGAGGCCATACCCTCCCAATTGCGCCAAGGACTTGACGTTGCGCATCATTGTATTGTTGGTCGATGGGCCCGGCATGATGTTGCATGTATTGAATCCAAGAGCAAAGGGGAGACCATCCGAGTTGAGGGCCCAATTGATGTTCAAGTTCTCCAACAGCGTGTCTGTGCCTTGAATCAGAAGAACGGTGGAGAGGCCAAAAAGGACGCTCTCCCGGAGTGTTGTATTGACCGCTTCCTCCTGAACGAAGATGCAAAAGTAGGCATCAACGTACACGTGGTTCGGTTGTTCCATCCGATGGCAAGTGATTTGGTCCATGAGTACGTGGCTGGCAGCCGTCATGATACCCCCGCCAAAATTGTTGTACGTCACGATATTGCGCAGCACGACGTTGGCAGCTTGCGTCGCATAAATGCCTGGCATAGGTTGCGTGGAGACTTGTGGTAAAGTTTTCAACAAGTAAGTCGTTGCCGCGAACGATGGCCATTGGCGAGAAGTAGCCCATTGCAAAGCTCGCTCTGCTGGAGCAAGATGGAAACGCCAACGATGTCATTACCCTAAGCGGAAATTCCTTCGATGTTTGAGGCCCCTCCGCCGAGTGAAAAGCCATGCCAGGAACAATGGTGAGCTTCATTTTGGGACATCAAGTTGTGCCAGCCCCTGACCCGGATGCCGATGTAGCTGCTTCTGGTGGCAACGATGCGAGACAGGGTATTGTGGCTAGCAGAAAAGAAGAGACCGCTCGCCACCTTGTTCCAACTCCATAATCAAGCAATCGATGGTGGTGCCATTTCCATAAACGGAAAGGGCTGCGGTGGTGGTGACCGGGGATAGGGGGTCAGGCCATCAGAGTGTGGTGCATGCCCA
>NW_001865086.1:41256-42516 GCF_000002865.3 Monosiga brevicollis MX1
GTTTCGACGTGGCCAGCAGTCCCTCGGTTGACATGATGCCCGTGCAGTTTGAGCGCACACGTGAGACGTTGAAACGTTGGGTGCGAGGTTTCCTAAGCTGAAGAGCGCAGAGCGGGATGAGGAAAAGGAGAAGAAAAAGAAGAAGGGGGGCGAGGGGGAGGAGGGAGGAGGGGAAGGAGGGAGGAGGGGAAGGAGGGAGGAGGGGGAAAGGGCGGGGGGAACGTCGAGGAAGAGAATCGAGGTGGCGGAACAGGTGCATGCAAAATAAAAAGCAGGACTACCATCAAGCACATCAAATGGGGGCCGGGGCTATCAATCAGACCAAGGTCATTCCCCGATCAACATACCCATGGGCATCAGCAGCAACCACATCAGCAGCAGCAGCAGCGGTAGCAGTAGCAGTAGCAGCCAGGTGAAGCGACAGGGCTATAGAATGTGCGTCCGCAGCTCTGCCACTGACAAAAAGGGATCAACCCCCCGTGAGCCAACGAACGCAGCAAGCAAGCACGCTTCTCCGCCCCACACACACGCACACACACACACACGCATGTATAAACGGAAGGCTGAGGGGGTTCATCAAGCCATGAAGCCAGTGGTACGTACCAAGCAACGGCTGCGCGCGCACACGGCCCCGTCGAGACGATGAAGAGGACGACGACGTGAGCTGCCGTAAAATACGAGAGAGAGAGAGAGAGAGATGTGGTGTGCGTTCTCATGCAGAGACACTATCAATCTGACAGTTTTAGCCAACGGAAAGTATAACGTATATCCAGAGATGGGGTGGTGGCGTGGACGTTTGGCCAGAGAGGTGTGCGTGGTTGTTGTTTTTTCTGTTGATGATTTGCTGGGCCAACTCACCGTCTTTTTGTCAGACAAAATGAGACGAAGGGAAGAGGGAGAGGGAGAGGGTAAAAGTGAGATATGTTTAGAGATATGAACAGGCAGGGGATGTGAGTACACGGGAAAACAAAGGCAAGAACAGGGAGAGAGAGGCGAAAAGGGATGTATCCAGAGAGACAAACATCTGCCACAGACTTCACCAATTCAACCCTCTCTCCCTCAAAATCTCTCTCTCTGTGGTAGTTGTGCTTTTCCTTTGTGTCTTTGCTCTTTATTTCTCTCTTTCTCAAACCGACCAAACCAATTCATCTCTCTCTCTCTCTCTCTACTCTCTCTCTCTCTAAATCTGTCTCTCTCTCTAAATCTCTCTCTCTCTCTCTTCTCTCTCTCTCTCTCTCTAAATCTCCAAATCTCTCTCTC
>NW_001865086.1:42737-53745 GCF_000002865.3 Monosiga brevicollis MX1
TCATCTCCCTCTCTCTAAGTTCATCTCTCTCTCTCTAAATCTCCCTCTCTCTAAGTCTCTCTAAATTTCTCTCTCTCTCTCTCTCTCTCTCTAAATCTCCTCTAAATCTCTAAATCTCTAAATCTCTAAATTTCTCTCTAAATCTCTCTCTCTAAATCCCTCTCTCTCAATCTCTCGCTCTCTCTAAATCTCTCTCTCTAAATCTCTCTCTCTCAATCTCTCGCTCTCTCTAAATCTCTCTCTCTAAATCTCTCTCTCTAAATCCCTCTCTCTCTAAATCTCTCTCTCTAAATCTCTCTCTCTAAATCCCTCTCTCTCAATCTCTCGCTCTCTCTAAATCTCTCTCTCTAAATCTCTCTCTCTCAATCTCTCGCTCTCTCTAAATCTCTCTCTCTAAATCTCTCTCTCTAAATCCCTCTCTCTCTAAATCTCTCTCTCTAAATCTCTCTCTCTCTTACTTAGGGGAGAGATGGGCAGAGCGCAGTAGAAGAGGTGAATTTATGTGCCTGCGTGTGTCTCAGGGAGTTTGCACACACACACACACACACACACACACACACACACACAGACCGTGCGGCGCAACTCGCGGGCGTTGGCATCAATATGAGACGTTGTCACCGTCAACAGTCAAACGGCCAGCGTGACTGTGTCAGCCTTTGACAGCATTTCGTTGACGGCTGCCAACGAGCTCTCCCTCTCGGGGAACGCAATAGTTATGGATAACCTTCCGGTGCTGGCGGCTGATGCAGGGGCAGCCGCCTTTCAGCTCTGCGCTTGTGCTTCGGGCCAGCTCTACCGCGTGGCAAGCGGTGCCGCTTGTGCTACGGGCGTGTCTCTTTGCTAAGTAACCCGCCATATCCGCAGTCCAAGCTTGTTGTCCCTTGGACGTGTTTCGCGTAAACATGTTGATATGATGTCTGTGGATGTTCCAGTCGTCTCCTCTCTTCTTCTCTGAACTTGAGCTCGTACCTGTCGCCTTGAAACCAAGTCGATTTTGATTTTGATTTTTGTTTTTTTTTCTTTACAATGTTAAAGAGAAAAGCACAGTGTGCTAAGCGCCGAAAGCCGTGAATGGAGCGGTCTTCGAAGCATCCTCAATGCCAGTGCGATGTCTGAAGGTTTGGCAGTTGGCAAGCATAAAAACGTATTTTGACTGGCAGGCAGACGCTTCCTTCACCTGCCTACGTCGCAGAGTTGCCAAGCGCGATCCAGAGAGTGCAGGGGTTGCGATGTGATGATCGCCCACACAAGCCGGGCGCCGAAATGAATCGTGAGGCACAGTTCGGCCTCTGTGATCTCAGAGTAAAGCGAGCACAACGCGCCGCGGACTTTGTGGCTGTGGCACGGGAAGAAGCCGAGATGATGCGCATCCAAGAACGATATTATTCACGCATCACTCCAGTCAGTCCACGGTCGCGTTCAAATGCTCAAAAGCGAATCATGCGAGCAGAGAGGAAAGGATCTCAACACCAAAACCGAATGTTCACACGGCCTCGAGTTTGGCATCATTCGATCGTGTATAGGACACCACCAGCTCGGGATAGATGTGTGTATGGTCGTAGATGGCCACCTTGCGAAATTCGCCACACGGTGTAGCGATCACCGAGTCATGTCTGTAGAAAAGGTCACAGGCAATCGTCGTGTCAGGTCCAAAGTCGACCAGAGGTACTCGCGGCTCAGAACCAACATGCAACGTGTCTGTCCGGCGCACCGCTCATTGTCTGGTGCGCCTGGCAAGAGCAGTGGGGCCAGTGCTCCACAAGGTGGTGCTTCATGGACCTAGGCATGACCCAACAAAACTCGCGTGACAATAAGCATGCGCTCGCCATCGAGTCCACCATTGGTGTCCTGATGACTCTCTAAAGTCATACACAAAAGCGCATCTGGTATCAGAGAACAGCAGCGCATTTCGATCAAATCAGTCGCAGTTTCAAACCCCACCTTGCCAAAAATGATCGAACAAGTAAACGCCAAGAACATAACTTGTGAAAGCCCGCGCGGCTACCAGCAAAGGGATGGTCGCGGCCCAAGCGCACAATCTTATCGCGCAGCGATTGCTCGGACATGAAGCAGCCGGCGCCTTGACAGGGTGTATCACGAAGCAAAGCTGGACAGCCCGAGAGCACATCCGAGGTGGTGGTGACAAGTCGATTATAGTGCTCCTATCTTGTGAGGCGGTGCAGCATCTCCCGTCGCTTGCTGCTGTACCGTTCCCACAGCACGGGGGTTTTGCACACGTGCCACCCGCTGCCCTGCAGCGTTACCTGGTCCTAGCCCGTCAGCACTCAGCTGCTGCTGCGGTTCAGCCACCTAGTCACACAATAAATTCAAATCAGTCGGCTTGTCAAGATAAAAAGAACAATCTTAGTATGACGATGTCAGCAAGCAACGCACCTCTGACACGAGCTCGCACACGTCGCACAAAACGTCAATGGCTGGCCCAGCAACTTGGGCGCTGCACACTCTGCCCGGTGCTGAAGAGAGTTGGGCGCTGCTTGAAATCTCTTGCAAGCAGGCCCTTGTTTCCTTGTACAAACCGCTCGTCGCCTCGCACACCTGCACACAAACACCACATGTCAACAACAACAACAACAACAACAACAACAACAACAACAACAACAACAACAACAACAACAACAACAATAACAACAACAACAAGATTCGCCTCGGGCGAGAGGTCAGTCACCGGGTTTCAACTGTTGGAATATAGCAAACTTCCAATGCTTCTTGGGTTGCTGTCAACTCGGCCATACTGCGCTTTGCCATCTAGTCCAAACATAGCATGCCATTCATGCGAGTCCACTCGATGCAACAGTCGAGACGACACCTTGGTTTGCACACGGTCATTTGCTCGGCCGTGTCTCCAGAGTGCCGAGCTTGAGTGTGGATTAGGCTGCCAAGAGCGCTGGTCGTCTCGGCCAAGAGTCGATGAATTACAACCGCCGTCATCCAGAAGGTCGCGGCGTCCCCAAGCGTTGGCCGATACAGGTACGTGCTCGTTTGTCAATGAAATGCAGCATAGTCGCCGGGCGTGTCCAGCTTGCCTGGCTTCTCCAGCCAGCTACTCAGCCTGTGCTCCAGAAGCTTGCTTAGCAACAAATACATGAAGATTAGCATGCTGATTTCCTGATCCATTTATGGAAAGGTATGCCGTTCATTCAGGGACAGCCAGCTGTCAGGCTCCACAGCATGTGAAAGGCCAGTTTTGGGTTTGCGAGGAAGCGGGCCGTGTTGAGGAGGCGTTTTGAAAAAAAGGTTTGAAAGACGTCCGTCGGGACGAAACAAGAAATTTGGTGGTGTCGTGAGGTCAATTGAACCAGCTGCGGTCTGCAAGCATTCATAGTGACCAGACCAAGAGGTGTTACAACAAACAAACAAACAATAACGAACAACGGTGAACACAAGCATATCGGACAAGACTGGCTGCAAAGACATTGCAAAGCTCGCGGGGTCGACGCATGTGCCCCCTAGAGGGAGGGCACGCCTCAGTTCGTGAAGGTGCGTATGTTAGTCAGGAAATGAAGTCGCGCCAGCTCCATAGGGGCTCCTGTGGGAAGACCCCTCATCGATAACGCTGATTGTGTGCAAAAGCATCAGGACAAAGGGCTCTGCCGCTCACAACAAACTAGCACCTAGTCCAGCTCATCCTAATTGGCCGTGTAGTATACAACCAGCTCCGGATACATTTGGGCATTCTCAAACACAATCACCTCGTGGAATTGCCCAGAGGGTGTCGCGACAACAGAGTCATACCTGAAGAAAATTCAATGGCAGATGCAACAAGTCAGATCAGGTGGTGGACAGAGGTACTTTGCTGAGGGCAACATGCAACAGATGGTCGATTTTGCCCAACGCACCGCTCGTTGTTGGGCGCACTGGGCAGGAGCGGTGGCGCCAGCGCCCCAGAAGGAGGTGATGGATGGACATGGGCATGGCCCAGGAGTGCTCGCGAGATGACGAGCATTCGTTCGCCGTTGGGACCGGCACCGGCGTACTGATGACTCTGAAACCATGTAAGCACATTGCGTCAGCACCACAGCACTTGGGTAAACAGGCGAGATTGACGGCCAGCGTTGCCATACCTTGCCGGGATGGTCGGCCAAGTAAACACCAAGACCGAATCGGTGACCAGCGCTGCTGCCAGCAAAACGCTGGTCAAGGCCCAGGCGCACAATCTTGTCGCGCAGAGATCTGTCTGGGGCGATGCCGTGGAGCAACAGGCGCTCTTGACAGGATGCATCGCGAAGCAGAGCTGGAGAGCCCGAGGGTGCATCTGATGTGGCCGTTTGGAGCTGATCATAGTGCACTTGACTTTTGATACGATGCAACATCTCTCGTCGCTTGGCGCTGTAGCGCTCCCACAGCACGGGGTTGTGCACGCGCTCCACTCGTTGCACTGCGATATTCGCTGGTCCCCGCCCACCGGTGTTCAGCTGCTTCAGTAGCTCACCCACCTACCCACCCAGTAGATTCAAATCAGACGACTTGCGGAAGAACCAAAAAGTTAACAAGCAACGCACCTCTGAAATGAGCTCGGGCGCATCGCGCAAGACATCAATGGCTGGCCCGACTTGGGCGGCCACAGGTCGTTCTGCAATCTGCCCGGCGCTGAAAAGGCTTGGCCGTTGCTTCGGATCTGTTGCAAGCAAAGCCCGCGTTTCCTTGTACAAATCACTCGACGAATCGCACATCTGCATCAGAGAAACCAACGTGAGTTTCTATCACATTAGAGGCGCGGTGCCCAGTTGTCGTTTCAGAGAATCACAATACGCTTACCTCAGTCGCCAAGTGCGTAAAACCGAAATTTGCATTCTCTGCTCCTGCATCCCATGTGCATTTGTCAACAAGCTGATCTGTGGGTAAACGAGCAGGCGGCACCGTTTGTGGATACATGTACGTGTTGTAGACTACACAGCCAAAAGAAAAGGCATCCTGTGCCGGTCGTGCACCCACACGACCCATTCCAAATAGCACCTCTGGTGCCACATAGCCCGCCGTGCCCGACGATGCAGTGGCCGTGCATGGTAGCATAGTGGCTTCGGCTGCGGCCTTGGTAATGTCAAAATCGCCCAGCCGCACAACAGGTTGGTCCTCGTCACCGTCCAGCATCACATTGCTCAGCTTGACATCCCGATGCACCAAGCCCTTGCTATGCATAAACGCCAGGGCCGTGCGCAGCTGAGTCATCAGACTCGCAATCACGGTCGAGGTGGCCAGGTGCCGTGCCTTGCTGAGCCACTGCTGCAAGTCACCCTGTGTACACCACGGCTGCACCAAGTAGGCGCTGGGGTGGCCACTGTGCACGTCCACGAGCGCGCCAAGGACCGGAATGATGTGTGGGTGCTCAAGCTGGCGCATGGCGCGAAGCTCGCGCAGGAATGTACGGCACTGGTCCTGCTTGTGTTGCCGGGCAAAAGCGTACTCCTTCACAGCCAAATCTTGTTCCTCAGATTCTGGTAGCGCGGCGCGGGCCTTGTAGACCTTGTGATTTTGGTTGTAATGAAGATCAAGCTGGCCCAGGCTGGAGAGCGTCAAACCCTGGTCTACTTCGGTCATGGCCTCCAAGATCAGGCTGGCTGGAAGGTCGGGCCCAAGCACAATGCGGAGGCGCGCTCCCAGGGTGCTCTGTTCAGGGTGCAGAAAGACCAGCAGCGCTGGAAAGTGCTGATGCAGCAGCTGGGCGAGTTCTGCGACGTGGTCCACGTGTGGCTGATCTGATAATTGTTGTCGCAAGGTATCCAGCCGTTCCTTCTTCTCTTGGAGCTTGTGTTCGAGGCTTGGACGCACGTCTTCAGGCAAATGTTGTAAAGCCGTGTGAAATCCTTGAATCTCGGCCTGTAGTTTTGTCAGTTCCTCGTGAGCAGCAACCGATTCATCATCGACGTCTTGGTTCAAGCTGTCCACGTGCTTCATGCACGAGGTCAACACGGAGAGCGTCGTGGCCTGCCAGTCGATCATGTCTTGTAACTGCTGCAGCAGAGCTTGCGACTCGTGGTGCACAAACGCCACGTACCAATCCTGATGCTCGTAGTCTGGAGGTGGTTGCCACTGAGCAATTTGCTCGAGACCATTTTGCTCGAGCAGGTTCAGCTTCTCGTGAGCTTGGCACAGCTCCTCCCAGGCCTCAGGCAATGTCTCGGCTGGCGGCGGTGCACTTGCATCCACGCATTGCGCGCACTGCCGTAGCGTCTCCACGCGATGAATTGTGTCGGTGGTTCCCGCTCTTGCCACGGCGCCCAGGGCATCAATCAAGGCCAGCACGAGGCGCTTGAGGTTGCTGTTGGCGCTGGTGAGCAGCTCCTGACGCTTGGGTTCTACGCCGCTCAGAACGATGACTTTGCTCAGGGCCGCCGCCAGGTCGGTGGGTGGCGTTTTGGGCGCGATCACTGGCGTGGTGGGTGGAGCAGGGCATGCTGCCAGCACGGTCTGAAGCTCAAGAAAAGCTGGCTGCAGCTCAAAACCAGCAGTGACATCATGCAGCTCTTGGAGCACTGATTCTAGGCTGTCAGTGTTTGAGTCCAATTGACCCAAGCGGCTGTTCAACGCTTCGGGCGCTGCCAGTGCCTGGTCGAGCGCACCGAGGGCCTGGGTAATGGTCGCCTGAAAGGCAGCCCAGTCCATGGCAGGAAACTCTGGTGGGGCTTCATCAATGGTTTTGCGGATTGAAGCAACTGCCTTTGCAAGATTGGGGTTTTGTTTGGCGGCACCGCTGATAAAGGCATCGAGGTGAGGGAGGGGATGGGTGGTGTGCGTGGGCAAGAGCGGCTTGAGCCACTTGTCCACTGCCACCACAACAGAGGCCGTAGTCTAATTAAGGGTTGTGTGGTGCCATTGGTCGTGATTAGGTTGGATGAGGCCGTGGGGATTGGGGCAATAAATGCATTGGGAAAACAAGATGGGGGAGCAGGCTCACCTCGAGGGTGGGGGTGGTGGGCAGAGGCGGCAGCCAGGAGGAGAGAGCTTTGTGAGCAGCAAGCACGGGCTCCAGCTTGTCGCCATGCCCGCGTTGACGTCCGACATCGAGGGGCGTTCTGCCATCCTGAGAACATGTGATTGGCGCGTGCGAGGTGGGCAGCGACGCGAGGGTTGAGTTGGGCGATGTGCATTTGCTTTCTCATAACAAAGGCGAGGTGACAATGCTTTGAAGTGGGCCGAAGACGCCAGACGCGCGAGTGGTGTGCAAATGGTGCGGGCAGGTAGCAGGGGTCCGAACGGAGGCGCGCTTGGAGAGAGGAAAAAAAAAAACAAAAAGGGCGCGTGTGCCGGGGGCAAAACTCAAGGCACGGCCACCGAAAGTCGCTTGAGCGAGCGAGAGAGGCAGAGGCGTGATGGCAAGGGGTTGGGGATGGATCAGAAAAAGGGGAGAGCGAAAACGGCAGGCGGAAGAGACAAGCGGGGCGCGGGGAGCACCGACAACGGGCGGACGCAAAACGGGGGAAGAAGAGGGATAGCGGGAAAGAAGAAAAGGAGCCAAGGGGGAAGAACGAACGCGCACGGGAGGGCAGGGTGTAGCGGAGAGGAGGGACGGGGGCAAAGCACATGCAGCGGGAGCAGGAGCAGCAGCCGATCAAGGGGGGTAAAGAGGGGGAAGAGGGAGGTACTGTACTGACGTCGTTCTTGGCTTTAGCATCAGCACCGTACTTCAACAGCATCTCCGCCACCTCGTCATGACCCTTAAGGCAGGCCATGTGCAGTGGTGTTTCGCCATTCTGTGGGATGATGCATCAGCATGACGTACAGGTACACATCCATCATCATCATCATGTGGGGTACGGGTGCACCATCATAGGGGGGTAAGGGGAGAAGAGGGAGGTACTGTACTGACGTTGTTCTTGGCTTTAGCATCAGCACCGTGCTGCAACAGCATCTCCGCCACCGCGACATGACCCTTAAAGCAGGCCATGTGCAGTGGTGTTTCGCCACCCTGTGGGATGATGCATCAGCATGACGTACAGGTCATCATCATCATCATCATGTTGGGTACGGGTGTACACCATCATAGGGGGGTAAGGGGAGAAGAGGGAGGTACTGTACTGACGTTGTTCTTGGCTTTAGCATCAGCACCGTGCTGCAACAGCATCTCCGCCACCGCGACATGACCGCAAATGCAGGCATAGTGCAGTGGTGTATCGCCATACTGTGGGATGATGCATCAGCATGACGTACAGGTACAGCATCATCATCATCAGCATCATCGTGGGGTACGGGTGCACCATCATAGGGGGGTAAGGGGAGAAGAGGGAGGTACTGTACTGACGTTGTTCTTGGCTTTAGCATCAGCACCGTGCTGCAACAGCATCTCCGCCACCTTGACATGACCGTTGTGGCAGGCCATGTGCAGTGGTGTATTCGCCACCCTGTGAAATGATGCATCAGCATGACGTACAGGTACAGCATCATCATCATGTGGTACAGGTGCACCATCATAGGGGGGGTAAAGGGGGGAAGAGGGAGGTACTGTACTGACGCTCTGAAAAAAGCCACCCTGTGGGATGGTGCATCATCATCATCATCATCATGGGGTACAGGTGCACCATCATAGGGGGATAAAGGGGGGAAGAGGGAGGTACTGTACTGACGTTGTCCTTGGCTTTAGTATCAGCACCGTGCTGCAACAGCATCTCCACCACCTTGTCATGACCGTTGTGGCAGGCCATGTGCAGTGGTGTATAGCCACCCTGTGGGATGATGCAAACATGCAGTATATGTCCCATGTTATACCATAACGTCACCCCATCAAGTGACACATTCAAAGTGTAACCAATATCACACAACATCATACCAAACAGCATACGTACCGTATTTTTGTATTGGGCAGCATCTCGTATACGTTGTTGGTCCCAACTGGTCAACAGCTGCAGCGCCCATTGTGAATCTGGTGAACAACACGCACTGTACAGCTGCCATCCATCATCACTCATGGTAACGGTATCTCTCTCTATTCACCATCCGCTTCAAACCGCTTTGCTTGCTTCTCTAGCCACCACCAATCTCATGAGCCCCCTCCAAGTACAACTCGTCTGACAACCCAGAATTCGGACTGGGATTCAACAGGTGCGCGCCGTTTCCAAAACGGCAGCCGGTCACCGGGCCCTTTGCTCTTCTCTGCCTGGTGCACCAAACGACGCACCTTTGGCCAATAGTTCTCGGTGACAGTGGCGAGGACCGGTGTACTTGGTTGCCCAGCGCACGTTGTCGACTGCGAGGTGAGAACAGTGAGGCCAACTTCAGTTGAAAGCAAAAAAAATGGCAGCGGTGCTTTCAATCAAAACGTTCTGGCGTCGCCGTAAGGCCCCGACCAAGAGAGTCCCGCACCAAACACAAGCAATCAGTCACCACGCACACACACACACAGAAAGCAAGACACGTCAAGCAGCCCGCCGATGCCGATACCGATACCGACACCGCTGCCAAAAAAGGGCACCACCAACAACAAGAAGAAGAAGAAGAAGAAGACGAAGTCAAAAGCAAAAGCAAAAGCAAAAGCAAAAGCAAAAGCAAAAGCAATGGCAAACAACCGAAAGGAAGAAAAATGCAAGCAACACACACACACACGTTTACACCTTTTTCTTCTTCTTTTTTAATTTTTTTATTTTCAGCAACAGCGGGAAAAGCAAATTCCATCCGCACGTCCTGGACCGGGCTCATGGGTGGTAAGGACGGTTTGCGCCGGTCAATCGGATCGCCACGCCCAACGTACCTGCCAAATCTATTGGCTCGGCCGATCGAGCCCCCGTGTATTTCTTTCTTCTGCGCACCAACCACACCCATCGAGAGTGTAATTCGTCTCAGTCTCTCTTTTTTTATGTATCTCTCAAACTCTCTCTTTCTCTCAAACTCTCTCTCTCTCTCAAACTCTCTCACTCTCTCTCTCTCTCAAACTCTCTCTCTCAAACTCTCTCTCTCAAACTCTCTCTCTCAAACTCTCTCTCTCTCTCAAACTCTCTCTCTCTCAAACTCTCTCTCTCAAACTCACTCTCTCACTCTCACTCTCTCTCAAACTCTCTCTCTCAAACTCTCTCTCTCAAACTCTCTCTCTCAAACTCTCTCAAACTCTCAAACTCTCTCTCTCAAACTCTCTCTCTCAAACTCTCAAACTCTCTCTCTCAAACTCTCTCTCTCAAACCCTCTCTCTCAAACTCTCTCTCTCAAACTCTCTCTCTCAAACCCTCTCTCTCAAACTCTCTCTCTCTCTCTCTTTCTCACGCCAATTCATCTCGCCGTCAAGCTTGTGTACGAACAACGTGTACTGCCCCTCTGCCAGCCATGACAGCTCGCCTCTTACACCACAAAAATGGGGCTCGTACCTACAACATGTACTGCCCCTTTGCCAGCCATGTCATCCCAAGCCCGTTGGCTAAATGCCCCCCTCTGGTCATACCAATCTTATTCCCCGCCCAAACGTGAGCGACCATTCCTGACGTGAGCTTTAGGTTCATTGCCATGGCGGTCATGGTGCTGCTCGTTCCCTTTGGAGCATTGCAACGGCAACCTTCACAAACCGATATGTCTCCTGCAATAACTTACATCATCATTCCTAGCAGAACTACATTAACTTCTCGTATATCGAAATAAACGGTTTAAAGAAGAGTAAAAAACCGAGGTGCATTTCCCCTGCAGCAACTTGCATCTCTACGCAAAATAAGAGGGTGTGTTCAACATTGCGAGGTTCGGGGCAGCAAGGGCAGCGGGTGACGGGACTGAGGAAGGGCAGCGGGAGAGGAGCAAGTGTAGCAGAGACTCTTTTTGAAGAAGGTCGGAGGGAGAGAAGATGGTGCTTGAGGGATCAAAGAGTCTGTCTACACGCGTGGGTGGTTGCCACTACAAGCTCATGCATGGTGCAGGGCCTTCCTGGCTCACTTGACTGCAGTTTGGAACACCCACCCCGACAGAAGATTCATCGTGTTGCGCTGGTAAATTTAAGAATGGACACACGCGTATACAAGCGGAAGTCGGCCCTCCCCGAAGATTTCAATGTAGGCGCGATCGCGACCGTGGGCTCGCTGAC
>NW_001865086.1:53866-55080 GCF_000002865.3 Monosiga brevicollis MX1
CTTCCTGGCTGCCCGCAAAGCCGCAGCGATATACGCCCTGAAAATGGGCCCAGCACGAGACACACGAGTTCAAATCAGCTGCACATCCCAAAAACTTTGTTTTGATACAAGACAGTGTTTGCCACATACATCGTTGATGTTGGGATACACGAGCTTGTCAATTTCGGTCATGGCCGATTCCAAATCGGCCGGCTCCAGGTCCAGCTCGGGACGCTTGGCCAAATCGTTGAACTGTGAGTTGAACATGCCTAAAGGTCAAGGATATGTGCACGAGTCAGGCACCACACCAAGAGGTGAGCGCCACAAAGAGAACAGATCATCGGAAGAAATCCTCAAGTTGTCCTCGAAAAGGACAGAGGAAAGTTGTCTGATTGGGTTTTTTTTTTTTTTTTTTTTTTTTTTTTTTTTTTTCTTTAAAGAAAAAAAGGCCAAGGGGTGGCGCGCGGGAGGCTTGGGGGCAGGCTGACGCACGGATGATTTCGCTGCTTTCATTGTTCACAATGGTCTAAAAAAAATGATCGCGAGCCCGCGGCATGCTTGATGAGATTGGGTCCGGGACGCATTGAAGGCCCGTGGAGGATGAACCAACCTGAGTCTTCTTATCAAAGAGGACGGGCACGGAAAGCTTCTTGTACGGATAGCCGGGCTGTGCCAAATTGTAAACCTGGCAGATCATCGGTACATGATGGAAAAGGGTCATGAGGGCATACTGGAGTGTGATGCCGCAAGTGGCCTCTGAAAGAAAAGGCCAAGAAAGGTCCCGGAGGGGCAATGGCTGTTGCGTACGTCGTGAAGATACTCAAACTGTGGGTGAAGAGGATCGGGGTCCTCCTTGGTAAAGGGCCAGCCGCGGTAGGGCCGGCCATCATCGGGCCACTCCAGAAACCAGCCTAAAGCCGACGCGGGCCATGGAATAGCGCAGTGGTGTGGTGCCAACGGCGTGAGGGCAGGGCGTGGTCCTTGGGAAGGGTGGATGAGCAAAGCTGTGGCTGAGGGAGGAAGGGTGCGAAAAGCTAACCAAGCATGGTGACGGAGATGACGTCTTCGAGGCCCTTGAGCGAGCGCATCAAGAGGGCGCGGTGGGCCCAGGGACAAGCCCATGCCACGTCTACAAAGGATGGGCCGAGATGAGTCGCAAGGCACTTTCCAAAGCTCGAAGCACTGTCCAAAACATGTGTGTGTGCATGCACGCGCAAGGCGAGGGGCTGGCGAAA
>NW_001865086.1:57237-58335 GCF_000002865.3 Monosiga brevicollis MX1
CAGACATTGCAAAGCTCGCGGAGTCGACGCATGTGCCCCCTAGAGGGAGGGCACGCCTCAGTTCGTGAAGGTGCGTATGTTAGTCAGGAAATGAAGTCGCGCCAGCTCCATAGGGGCTCCTGTGGGAAGACCCCTCATCGATAACGCTGATTGTGTGCAAAAGCATCAGGACAAAGGGCTCTGCCGCTCACAACAAACTAGCACCTAGTCCAGCTCATCCTAATTGGCCGTGTAGTATACAACCAGCTCCGGATACATTTGGGCATTCTCAAACACAATCACCTCGTGGAATTGCCCAGAGGGTGTCGCGACAACAGAGTCATACCTGAAGAAAATTCAATGGCAGATGCAACAAGTCAGATCAGGTGGTGGACAGAGGTACTTTGCTGAGGGCAACATGCAACAGATGGTCGATTTTGGTCCGACGCACCGCTCGTTGTTGGGCGCACTGGGCAGGAGCGGTGGCGCCAGCGCCCCAGAAGGAGGTGATGGATGGACATGGGCATGGCCCAGGAGTGCTCGCGTGATGACAAGCATTCGTTCGCCGTTGGGATCGGCACGAGCGTACTGATGACTCTGAAATCATGTAAGCACATTGCGTCAGCACACCAGCGCTCAAATAAACAGGCGAAATTGAAAGCCAGCGTTGCCATACCTTGCCGGGATGGTCCGCCAAGTAAACACCGAGACCAAAGCGGTGGCCGGCACTGTTGCCAGCAAAACGCTGGTCAAGGCCAAGGCGCACAATCTTGTCGCGCAGAGATCTGTCCGGGGCGATGCCGTGGAGCAACAGGCGCTCTTGACAGGATGCATCGCGAAGCAGAGCTGGAGAGCCCGAGGGTGCATCTGATGTGGCCGCTTGGAGTTGATCATAGTGCTCCTGACTTTTGATACGATGCAACATCTCTCGTCGCTTGGCGCTGTAGCGCTCCCACAGCACGGGGTTGTGCACGCGCTCCACTCGTTGCACTGCGATATTCGCTGGTCCCCGCCCATCGGTGTTCAGCCGCTTCAGTAGCTCACCCACCTAGCCATTCAGTAGATTCAAATCAGACGACTTGCGGAAGAGTAAATTAAAAAAAAAAAAAATAAAAATGC